>NC_142938.1:13522018-13534518 GCF_046866305.1 Octopus bimaculoides
GTGTGTGCGGGGAGGCTTACGTAAAAATTATGGGAGCATCACAAGAAGAGTCTACAATTTGTGTGTGTGTGTATGGGTGGTGGTGGTGGTGGCTTACGTAAAAATGAGGGGGAAAAGGAAAAAACGGTGAAATAAGATAAACGTACACATAATAAACAAAGTATGTGAAAACGAATTATGCAGGAGAAACTCCAACAAGGGCCATTAAGGAACCCCTCAAAAATCCAGGTTTACCTTGACCATCAAAAGCACGAAACTGGCTGCCGTGAGAACAGCCGCCAAATATGATGAAAGCTTTCGATTGGTTTCAATCTTAGGGGATATCATGTCGACCTCAATGCTTCAATAGTACTTTATTTTATCGAGTCTGAAGAGATGAAAGGCTAAAGTTGACCTCGGTGGGATTTGAACTAAATATGTAAAGAGCCATAACAAATATGTCCGGTGTTCTAACGATTTTGCAAGTTCGCCACCTTCTTAGAAAATAAAAATGATTGTTTTCAAATTTAGCACAAGTCGAGCAATTTTGAGCGGATGGAGATTGGTCGATACAATCGACCTCGGTACTTGACTGGTGACTTATTTTATGAAACACGAAAATGTTGAAAGGCATATTTGATCTCGGAAGTATTTTGAACTCAAAATATAAAGAATTTGAACAAATACCGCATAGCAGATTCCGCCACCTCACCGCCTTCATATAAAATATTATAACAACGAAGACAATGCTGATAACAATGGCAGGATCACATTAACAACTGTACTTAGAGATGGTTCTGCCATCAACAGTGTGTAATTAGCAAGATGTGTGCGGACATATTTATTGACAAGAGTGTTAAGAAAAGTGTGTTAATTTGTTTCATGCTTTTTTTTTTTAGTATTATTTTTGTGTCTGTTTAATTAAAATTTATTCATTTACAGTTATTTTCCTTTATTTTATTTTATCTTGGAAAGCTTTATTTATTTAAGACGGTATTTTCAAACAAATTTAATGACTTCTTGTTCTTGTTCTTCTCTTGAAAAAAATTATGTGATCATATTTCCAATTTATTATAGCAAATAATGTCGAACAAGAGATAGGTTTGCAGCTAATACAATCAGGCGATCATGTTCGATTAAATTCCCTGGAGATGGTAATTTCATTTTATGTTTATCGCGAATTCTCTTCGAGGAGGAAGAAAAAAATATATAACGACACGGTTTCGAAATTCGGTTGTAGGTACATCTATCCTTGTTTATACTGATTTCTTTGTCACTGATCCGTGATAAGAGTGTTGGCTCTTGTAAACTGTGCTATGTTTATCACGAGATGATCTATAATAAGACGGGCCGGCGATCAGTCAAAGGTTGTTCTGCTTGGACCGCATAAACACGCTCTAGCAACCATCGAAAATGCAAAGGGCAATCTGGGGTCTCGGAACGAAACCTATTTTAACAGACTCGTAAGAACATCGATAAAAATGCTCTGCGCTGTTTGTTTCGGCTCTTTATATTATGAGTTCATAATTTTGTGCCAAAATCATAAACACTTTTACGTATACCCACAAAGGCGGTGAGCTGGCAGAATCATTAGCAGCGTTTCTACCGACTTTAGAGCGTCAAAGTCCACCATGTGAAAGGCAAAGTCCACCACGGCAAAATTTGAACTCAGAACATAAAACCAGATGAAATGCCGCTAAGTTTTTTGCCCAGAGTGCTCCCAATTCGGCCAGCTCACTGCTTTCCACTCACTCAATAATACTGGTCTATGTCTCAACCAAAGATCTGTTAACCTATACCACAAGGGCGGCTGTGAGCTGGCAGAATCGTTAGGGCGTCGAAATAAATGCTTTGCAACTCTTTACGTTGAGTTCAAATCCCGCTGAAATTAACTTTACCTTTCATCATTTCAGTGTCGTTAAAATGAAATACCAGCTTAGTGTTGAGATCAATAGCATTGTCTCACTTTCTCCTTTGAAAATTGCTAGCTTTGTGCTTACATCATAAACCATCTTAAGTATGTACCTGAAAGGTAGCGAGCTGGCAGAAGCTTTAGAGCGTCGATATAAAGAATTTGCTGTCAGCTTGGATTCTTCGCGTTCTGAGTTCAAATAATGTCGAAGTTAAAGGGAAGTAATTCGTAATTACTTCCGGCACAAAGCCTCAAATTACAAAAAAAAGGTATAAGGGATTAAATCAAGAAGAACACAAAATTTTTGTCTAAATGCTTGTATATCTTTGGTTATTGGTTTCCATCTGACCAATTCACTGCATGTTCGCGGTAAACATAGACGAGGGAGTAACTGTGTAATGTGGGTGGGATAAATAACACAAAGTATTTTTGTCAAAACTTACTGATTTATGACTTTTCGCTATATACGACAAACTTTCAGATATTTTTCGGTCTACAAAATTTCATTTGGCATCTACAAAATCCTCGCTTTTTTTTTAAAATTTTTCATTTGGCACTCCGTCGTAATATGTCCGTAAAAAGGTAAAAATTATTCAAATTTGGAAAAGAATAAACTGAAAAGATAAAAATAAAACACAAAAACAAAAAACTCGAAACTACGATAAAAACGTTTTTCGTTTCAATTCAAATATTAAAACGAAACGAATGAATTTATCTGACAACCAAATACATAAAGTAAAATATATACAATGTATATCGTATACGTATATAGTAAACCATGTGTATAATGTACACACATATATATGTGTATATGTTAACATACATATATATGCATGTACGTACAAACAAATATGACACTATATGTTGCGTTAAGATACGAATATTTTCTATCTATATTTAATAACATTTAATTATATTCAATTATATACGTCAGATAATGCATAACAATAAATTGCCAGAAGAAACTGTAGACTAGCGACCATAAATAATAATTATCTATCATTAATTGTTTCCATCCGGCTGCAATTATTGTACCGGACTCATCGATCTCAGCACAATAAAAGGGTCTGTTTATATCGTATCTGTTTCTCCCTATCATCTCTTCTGATTAATTTATTAAAAAAATAAAAGTGGTTTTAATTCTGTAAATTAAAACTTTATTGATTATACTAATTAATTTTAATTACCAGTTTATTCAACCATAGTATACGGCAAAAATATTTATCATTAATTTCAAATCGACATTTATTTATTATATCTTCATTCGTGGAGGCACAATGGCCCAGTGGTTAAGGACAGCGGACTCTTGGTCATAGGATCGCTGTTTCGATTCCCAGACCAGACGTTGTGAGTGTTTATTAAGCGAAAGTACCTAAAGTTCAATGAGTCTCCAGCAGGGGTAGGTGGCGAACCCTGCTATATTCTTTTACCACAACTTTCTCTCACTAACTCTTTCTTCTTCTTTTGTACCTGTATTTCAAAGGGCCGACCTTATCACGCTGAATCTACCCGAGGGTACACGTGTCTGTGGAGTGTTCAGCCACTTGCACGTTAATTTCACGAGCAGGCTCTGAATATTAGTTTATTGAGACAATATTGGTTAATGGATTTATTTTCATATCGAAGTACGATAAACTGAAAAAAGTTCTTTTTATATTTCACGAGAGGTGCCCAAGGTTGCCGGGTGTGGGAATAAGAATACAAGACTTACGGAATGGATCCTTGCGACAATATAAACTTGCATTTAATCGAGATATCCTTGGCCTGAAGAGTAGCATGCGGTATACACCACGCTTGGATATTTACCATTTCCGAGGTTCCGCTTGCTATGAAACATATGTAGCCTGGATTTTATCTGCCCCATTCTGTAACTCTTGTATATATATATATATATATATATATATATATATATATATATATATATATATATATATATATATGAGCTGGTCTCCTTATATCATGTGCATTAAATGATATTTATTTCCCACTAGATGGAGTACTTTCTGCTGATCTTACCTTAACGGAACAGTAATATATATATATATATATATATATATATATATATATATATATATATATATATATATATATATATATATATATATATATATACATACATATATACATGAATGCATAAATACATACATATATACTTACGTACACACATACATACATAAAATTGATTATTATTTGATGTTCAACAAATGCAACAAAACCGATTGAATATCAAAGAAGATTCTTTAATACAAATATAGATATATTATGGAGTGAATAAGTGAGTTCTGAGGTTCAGTTATACTTCATATATAGCTAAATCTTACCGTTTGAGAGAAGGCAAGTTGGCAATATCTTGTCGAGTTAATTAAGCTGGATAAAATATATAGGAAATTGAGTTGACTATACCTTATTATACGATCAATTAATACAATCGCTCGATTAATTGAATAATATGGAATATTCATGGTTGAATATTGAATATTTATCTACGGATCCGTGCATGAATACGGGCCCGTATATATATATATATATATATATATATATATATATATAGAGAGAGAGAGAGAGAGAGAGAGAGAGAGAGAAAGAAAGAGAGAGATTGTGCTTGATAATCCTAAATAATTAACTACCTCCACAATTGAATAAAAGGCATGTAGCTATTAGATAATATAATTTCGTTTACTTTATTACATTCTACTTTAAAATAATTAACTTCTTCAATTATAGCTGATACAGCAAATATGCATTTTGTTCAGTTGAATTAGGATTAACAGGCAAAATCCATACGCCCACTTCTTTTTGAATATCCATCGGCGAGTATCCTCAACACATATATGAATTTATGTGGATGTCTATGTATGTATGTCATTATTCAGTTTATTTCAAGATCTCTTGCCAATAGAGAAAGAAGCGGTTTCTAACCTAGATCCAATGTTCCTTCACAGGGTATTTTTGTATGTATGTATGTATGTATGTGCAGATTTGTATGTTTTATGTATGTGTTCTCAAGCATATAGTTACATATCTAGACATGCTCATATATATTTAAATGATAAACTTCTGGAAAGTTTTACAGATTTTTACAGTTCCAGTGATGGATTGGATCTGTAGTCTTCGAATTTGCTTTCTTCTTTCTGGTTTAGAAAAGCCTAATTCTTCATGATTAGTATTTAGGCAGTGTGTTACATATCCCAAAGCTCCAATAATTACAGGTACTTGTAACCTGAACTTGTAATCTGTATAGAGTAACAGCAGATTTCTCAATAGTTCAGCATAGGTGTTCTCTTTTTCACTGATCATCAGCTGTATGTTACCATCCGCTGGGCAGCTAATTTCCACAACTGTGCACAGTTTCTCTTCTCTTATATATATATATATATCAAAATAAGCAACAAGGATATATAAAGGATAGTGGTACAACAATGCACCAATATTTACTGGAAATAACAGTCGATAATATACGACGCTATAGTAAAGCTTCACTGTATATATATTGTGGCAAAAATGTTTACGAGCGGCGAACAAAAAAAAATTTCGTCTTACCTGTAAGAAGAACATTAAATAAATGTACAACCCAGATGTGTGTATATATATATATATATATATATATATATATATATATATATATATATATATATATATATATATATATATATATATATATATATATATATATATATATATATATACATATATATAATTACGTATGTGCTAACAACGAAACTGGGTTTGTGATTAATCTTTATATTTTGTATCTTATCATTTGTCTTGCTAGCTTACGTTCTGGCGTTTGCTGAATTTTCTTGAGGACAATCATTTCTTAGTGGTCAGACCATAGGTAGTCTTCTTCTAGCATAATGCATGTCCACTTAGTGGTCATCCCTCTTATATGTATGTAATATAATTTTTCTGAATCTTCAGATTTTTCAATATATTAGGCCACTGGTTTTAAATTGATATTAATCAAATTAATATTCAATTTTTCACCCTTATTATTTAAATTTAAATTTATATATATGTCGCTGGGGTATGTATGAATATATATGTGTGTGTTGTGTTTATTGTTACATTCTGGATGTTCTACTAACGATGGTGAATCTCTTTTCCTTATCGCAATTTCATATTTAACTATATTGCAGTCCCACTGTTGTTCCCCCATTATTTTCCGGAAATAATCACTGAAAAACAAAAACAATGTTGTTCTCATCTATAAAGATGTAATCTCAGTTATAATATATACACGCTGCGGCACACTTTACTACGTTGTATCTATATATAACTGACGCAACTCAAAACCACAGTTTTTTAAAATCAGAATCTAAAATGAAAATTTCATAAAACTTTTCATTGGAAATTCAACAAAGGAGACGACTTATTTGATCTCAAGTCACGTAAACCGAAGATGAATAAATCTGAAAAACACATTTTTTTTGTCGCTGTAATTTTATACACTTGTAAATTCTATTGACATTTCAAACTGTCTAATAAAGCTATTTATTCTATGATTGTGAATATGAAATTACTCATGGTTTGAATAAATTATGACCCACATATATATCGTTTTAGATAATACGTATATACAGATATATAGGTACCTACACCCACACACCCACATATATAAACACACACACACACACACACACCCGCACATATATAAAAACAAACACATATAAACACACACAGACACATGAACACCGCATGTGGGTATTTGTGCATATACATATATATGTGTATAATGTGTATATATGCATATGTGTGTGTGTGTGTGTGTTACTGTGTGTGTTACTGTGTGTGTATGTGTGTGTCTATGTGCATGTGTGTGGGAGCTTGTAACTTGGTGAATAACTTTTTAACATAAATGCAAATATATTAAAATGATATGAAACATTATCTGATAAATAACTAAATACATATAGTATGATTTTTTGTTATATATGTGTATGTATATATGTATGAATATATGTATATCTATATATATATTTTTTTCCATACACAAATGTCTACAAGTATATATATATATATATATATATATATATATATATATATATATATATATATATATATATATATATATATATATATATATATATATATATATATATATATATATATATATATATATACGTATATACATATGTATATATATATATACAATATATATGTAGTATAATATAATATAATATATATATATATGTACGTATGTTGACGTATATGTTGACATGTATATGTAATCGTAATATATTATTTATAATAACAATAATAGCTATGGTAATAAATAACATACATAATATCTTTTTTTCTACTTTATAATATTTCTCTTCCTTTTGAGAGAAAAATACTCAGATGTCTTATTGCGCTGACCTTCAAATGTGAAGGGGAGATAATCTCATGAATAAAATTTTTCGAAAGACGGTCTGTCTGGAAACGAAAGAACAACTGTAGGACACGGATTTTTTTTTACCGCAGTATGCATCATTAGCACAGCAGACCAGATACTTAGATATGTACAAAAATAATTCATATATAGCCCTGGGTAATTTGCATGATTTAAACGAAAATGAATAAAAGGGACAATTCAGCAAGTTTTAATCCAGTTTTAATCAAGAGCTATGTAGTTGAGCTGACAAGTTTTAAAAGACATTTTCTCGACGCTTCACGTTGAGGGATCAAACACGGAAATATGTTGTTACGAAATAAACTTGGCCACGACAAAGATATGCTTGCTCATATGGTCATATCGTCTGCACTCAATGATTATAAATTAAGAAAAACAGAGAGGAGCCCTTCACATATAAATATGACCTCCTAATATTGGTTTCAAATTTTGGCACAAGGTCAGCAAGTTTGTTCAACTGGTACTTATTTTATTGACCTTGAAAGGACGAAAGGCAAAGTCGACCACGGCAGAATTTGAACTCAGAACGTGAAGACGGACGAAATGCCACTAAGCATTTGGCCCAGCGTGCTAACGATTCTGCCAGCTCGGACGAAAAAGAAGGCGGCAAGCCAGCAGAAACGTTAGCACGCCGGGAAAAATTCTTAGCGACATTTCATTCGTCGTTAACTTCTGAGTTCAAATTCTACTGAGGCCGACTTTACCTTTCGTCCTTTCGATGAAATAAATACCAGTTGAATTTTATTAATTTACAGAATTATATAAATTGTGGTTAAATTTATATAAATTTACAGAATTATATAAAACGAGGTTAAATTTATATAAATTTACAGAATTATATAAAACGAGGTTAAATTTTAAATTTACAGAATTATATAAAACGAGGTTAGATTTTAAATCTACAGAATTTTATAAAACGAAGTTAAACATATTGGCCACCTCCGCCTTTCCTTTCAGGGATAGCCACCGCCAAGACCAGGTATTGACTATGTGGATCACCCTGCTCGATACCTCGGCCCAGTTCTTCTCGATTTGGAGGTCTGGTCCAAACCAAACACCTAGCATCTTAATCGGACCCTCCGTCCAATGTCCCACGACGCTGTCAGGAGGCATCGACTTGCCTCTCCAGGTGCCGAGCTGCAAGCCGACTGACTTTTCACGATTAACTTTTGCTCCTGCCACCGTCTCGTAAACCTTAATGGCCTTGCTTACCCTCTGTAGGTGATCCATTTCGGTTACGATGATGGAGATGTCATCCGTGTACGCTGAATCCGAGTTTCCACAACTTGGCTGTCTCGGGATGCCGCTCAATTTTCGCGGTAATGGCTTAAGAGCCATTACATACAAA
Organism: Octopus bimaculoides; assembly: GCF_046866305.1. Lineage (NCBI taxonomy): Eukaryota > Metazoa > Mollusca > Cephalopoda > Octopoda > Octopodidae > Octopus > Octopus bimaculoides. Next base: position 13,530,650 of record NC_142938.1, read on the forward strand.
AGCGCGGAGAGCGAACACTCTTGACGAACCGAGCGTTTGATGCTGAACGACTTAGGTAAAAAGCCGTTCGCCCGAACTACCGAGTCGAAACGAGGTTTAAAACAGTCTTTAGATTAAACGCATTCGTGATTACTATAGTAATAAACATGTGAAAAGTTAGTATCACACAAGAAAGACATGGAAAATAAATAATGTCTTAGAGCTATATGTATTCATACGAAGTTTTACATTTTCAATTGAAATTCTGGTTTATTTTTTTTTAGTTGTGACATGCAAAATCTTTACATAAAAGAATATTTGATTAGAAAAAAACCGTAATCGTGCAATTCACTATATATTTACATTTAACAGAGTTTTCTGCAAAAATAAAAATAATATATATTATTTGAACTCTTAAAATCAAAAACCAATATTCTAATTTTTTAAAATAGTGTACCCAAATGACCATAATTTACTTAAAATGCACACAGTACTTCCTTCCCTCCCTCCCACTCAGAGTTTAATTCGGTTGACATGTTTGCAGTTATAATTTGCATTTATATTAAGACTTTCCTAGCGGGGCTCCCTAGAGAAGTCACGCTTTGTAAAAAAAAAAAAAAAAAAATCCTGTTTCAATTCTGATGTATAATTTTATAGATGTTAATAAAGATATTTCATTATGTTTTAGATTTAGTTCCATACTAAAGGTTGTTGAAAATACGACATTCGAACGCATTTTATTATGTTAAGAATTTCAGTTATTTTTTTCGATTTTGTTCCATAGAAAATTCTGTCTTAAGAGTAAAACCCGAACGTATGTGGCAAGCATAATAATAAGGACTAGCGAAATCGATGGAGTTTCCACGGGTTTCTTCAGTGAAAGGTAATTAAATGAAAATAACTTATTCATTTAATACATTTCCTTCCAAAAGTAAAATAGCTTTTAATAATAATAGCTCGTCGATTAAATAGGTTTAATGCACATTTTCTTAAGGCGGTGACCTGGCAGAATCCTTAGCAGGCCAGGCAAAATGCCTAGCATCATTTCGTCCGTCTTTCTGCCTCAAGGTGGGAACTGGGCTCGATTAAATCGACTTAGTCCCTCCCCACAAACTGCTGACATTGTGCCAAAAGTTTGAAACCAATATTGTCAACCAAGTCAACCAAGAAAAGAACTAGGGGTAGGGTAGGCCGAGAGAATGAGATCGTTCGAGAATATCCGCAGTTTCACTGTTGTTCGCACATCGGAATCCAGCCCGAAAAATTTAAAGACAGTTGGTTCTGATAATACTCTATGGAGAAGTAACTGAGGACTCTAATCCACGACACACGTAAGGTAGAGAAGAAGGATAGATGGATGCATGGACTTAAAATATGGATACAGATATTTTCATTAGTAAAAGAAGTTACCGCTTTCAAATAATATTTCTAGAGGATGATTCAAGAGGGTACATAAAAATGAAAGTACTTTTGTATTGATATATAATTCATGATTTAAGTCGGTGACGTGGCAGATTCATTCAAATGTCTGTAAAACATCTTTTGGTATTTAATACATCGGTTTGCATTCCGAGTGCAATTTCGAATAAATTTCCAGAGTGTGACACAAAACGTAGGCGTCTACTTTTATTGCATTCAGGTATAGGTATCATAAATTCTGATTTATATGTTTCTCCTTTATTAAAATATAATTTTATTATTTTCGCAGCACATTGAGTTCTGTATCGCAATGCATTGTTGGATAAATTACTGATCAAAATCTACATTGTCCAGCATGGCTTTTTTTCTTTTTTAAACTGTTTCGAGTAATGTTTAACTGCATTTCCTCCTATATCAAGCAACCACATAAAGGCTTTATCGTTAGTTCGTGCTAGTGATGTTGGTAGTAGAGGGCGTGGTGGTAGAAGCGATGCCGATCGCGGTTATGTTAATGTCGTTGTCACTGTTGTTGTTGCTGTTATGTTTGTCCTGTTGTATTGGTGTTGGTGGTTGCAATAATAGCAATGACACCCCAAGAGTTAATGGTTTCTGTGGGAGTGGTAGAAGCAAAAATGGCGGAGGTGATAATGTAATCGAATATATAACAATGATAGAAACAGAAGTGTTGGATCGGTGGTGGTTGGTAGTGGTGGTGGTAGAAGGTATGGCACGAATGGTGGTAATTGTAGTAGTATATATAGAACAGGTGGTAATGGCTTATGTAGTGGTGAAGTTGGCAGGCGTTGTGATGATGGTAGTAGCGGTAGTAGTGGTGGTGGTGCTGGTAATAGCAGAAGCAATAGTGGCGGGAAAAGGATATATAACAACGGAAACTATAGTTATATATACCACTAAACTAAGTTACATACATCAAACAGTTTTGTTTATATTAACATGCAGTGAAAGCTAACAACATATGCAATACACACAACACATACAAGATACAAAGAAAAATAATTAATACGGCCGTGGCTCTGTGGTAAGAAGCTTGCTTGAGTTAGTGTTATGAATTGATGAGGGCTTTGAAACACTAGTCTCAGTGTTATGAATTAATGAAGGGTTTGAAACCTTATTTTGTTGAACAAAGTAAGAGGCGTAATGCTTCCTTTTTGTATCATATCAATGAACATTATGAACAGTTGTAAGAGGTTTGTTGCCTCATATATAAGAGAACAATGTTTTGGGGAAACAAACGATCGGCGGGCGTTGCTTGTTTTCCCCATTAATCATCGTTTTTCATCTCATAACATTATGTCTGTGTCCAGCCCGCAGCTTGCTTTTTTTTCTCTGTGTGAGGCCTTTATGGCCAATTTGATGAAATAAAGAAGCTTGCTTCCCAATCACATGATTCTGGGTTCAGTTCCACTGCGTGGGACCTTGGGCAAGAGTCTTTTGCTATATACTCGGGCTGACCAAAGCCTGTGAGCGGATTTGACAGACGGAAACTGAAAGAAGCCTGTCGTATATATATATATATATATATATATATATATATATATATATATATATATATATATATATATATATATATGTATGTATATATATATATGTATGTGTGTGTGTGTGTGTGTGTGTGTGTGTGTGTGTGTGTGTGTATCTGTGTTTCTCGCTCCCATCATCGCTTGACAACCAGTGTTTGTGTGTTTACGTCCCCGTAACTTGACGGTTCAGCAAAAGAGTTTGGTAGAATAATTACTAGGCTTAGAAAGAATAAGTCCTGGTGGTGGTATCGGTGGTGGTGGTATCGGTGGTGGTGTTATTGGTGGTGGTGGTGGTGGTAGTGGTAGCTTTCGTAGTTGTGTTGTCGCTGGGGGATGGGGATGATGAACGTGATGTGGTGTTGGTTGTGGTGGTAGTACTGGATGCGATGACACTATTGCTACTTGAAGTAGCTTCGATGGTGGTGTTAGTGGTGGTGATCGGAGTGTTGGCGATGAAGACGGTGGTTTTGGTGGTGACGGGGATGGTGGCGATGACGACCTTATCCTGGTGGTCATGATGATATCAGACGTAATGGTGTCGGCGTTGGTGCTGGTGTCGGTGGTGGTGGTCGCGGTGGTATCGGCGATGATGTTATTGGTAAACCTTGACAAATGAGTTCCTAGAATAACCGGAGCAGATGTTTTATTAGATACCCATATATAGGCGCACACACACACACACACACACACACACACACACACACACACACACACACACAGACGCATACGCATTCATACGCAAAGGACCGATTCGTACACATACATACACATTACTCCCATATGACAGATGGTAGTGTTGGTGGCGGTAGTGTTATTTGTAGTGGCGGTGGCGATGATGGTGGAGTGAGTATGGATGTGATGCTGGTGATGCTGGTCATTTCATTGTTGTTGTTGCTGTTGTTGTTGTTGGTACTATTGTCGTCGTCGTCG
>NC_142938.1:13537018-13539518 GCF_046866305.1 Octopus bimaculoides
ATGTATGCATCAATCAATCAATCTCTCTCTCTCTCTCTATATATATATATATATATATTATATATATATATATATATATATATATATATATTTATATATTCACACGTTTTATATTTGCTTGCAAACGTATAAGAATATATATATATATATATATATATATATATAAATATATATACACATATATTTACATATATATAGATATATGTATGTATGTGTGTGTATGTGGAGAGAATGAGGAGGGTGAGTGGGAGAGAGCATGAATTAAATTTAGTAGCTATTATTGGATGATTGATCGTATACACAAGCATTTGAGTTTCGTGTGTAAATTTAGTGTCGTATACTGTTTCATATCTACTATGTGTTATACTAGTGGGGATGATAGTGATGTCGGTGATTGTGCTGCAGGTGTTGGTGATAATGTTGGTACTTGTGGTCGTGGTGATGAGATTGTAGTGGGAACTGGTGGTGGTAGTGTTGGTCATTGTGGTGGTTTTGGCGATCGTGCTGTTGGTACAATCAGTGGTGTTTGGGGTGCTGTTGGTGTTGGTACCGGTGATGGTATTGTGGTAAGGTTTGTGATGATATTTATGCTGGTGTCTGTGATTGTATAGGTGATTTATTTGTGGTGTTGTTAATAACAGCATTACTGTTGTTGTTTGTGGAGACGCGTGGCTTAGTGGTTAGGGTGTCGGACTCCTGATCGTAAGATTGTGGTTTCGATTCCTGGACCGGGCGATACATTTTGTTCATTTTGTTCTTGAGAGAAACACTTCATTTTACGTTGCTCCACTCCAGTCAGCTGGTAAAAATAAGCCGTCCTGCGACAGACCAGAGTTCCGTCCACGTGAGAGATATATACGCTATGGAAATCGGGAAACCGGCCCTTATTAGTCTATGACTAGTGAAGGAAATTTACTTTTTACTATTGTTTGTGATGCTTTTTGTGATGGTATAGGTGATAGTGCAAGTGGTCCAGATGTTGATCGTATACTTATTGTTGTTGTTTGTTCCATCTCCAGTCATGCAGTTTCCCGGTTTCATTGGCGTATAGGTTCCCCACCTGGACGGGACGCTGGTCCGTCGCAGGTGAGCTACTAGATGCAGGAGGAAAGAGTGAGAGAAACTTGTGGCGAAATAGTCTGTAGAAGTTCGCCATTGCGCATGGAGCTTAGGTGTTTCGCTCATAAACACACACATCGCCCGGTCTGAGATTCGAACCCGTGGTCCCTCGATCGTGAGTCCACTGCTCTAACCACTAGGCCATATGCCGCCACGATCGCACACTTGGATTCTGTAAAATTTACACTTTTTAATTTGAATCAGTAGAAAATACGAAAATTTCTAGGAGCATCCTTTGACGAGAAGAAATAACAGATAGAGGTACTGAAAAATGACATGGAGTCGAATAGAAGTGAAAATACATTATCAGACAAATAAAGAAAGAATGCATGGTACTTCAATGCCACCCTGTTTCATTCGCGGTTGCTGTGCATTTAGAAACCTTGAGTTTTCCATTTCAATCAATATCATACACTTATGATATTCTGTAGGCGCCAGTTATAATTCAACAATGTTGCTGTATTCCGCTTCCGTTTACGTCTGAAAATGATGCGTAGTTAAACAACGTGTCATAAACCTATCTTCCATTATATATAAATGCAGAGTCTATGCTCTCCTGTGGTGTTCAGAAGTTTAGTAGAGCTGACCTCTGCTTCATATATTATCGACTCCGTATTGCATAACTACACGAGAGAGCAGGCATTCGAGTTTCTACTACACGACATAACTTCTGATAATCTAGTTTGCTTGTATGTTATAATTTACTTTGTGTTTAGAGCACAGCCGTAACTCCCTTTTAGTTAATTACTAATAGTTTTCGGTGTCAGAGCAATATACTGGTTTTCTTCCTCGATTATGTTAACATCCGTAGCATAACTGATTTCAAATACTATGCGTACTTACTTTTCTCCATTTCAGATCATTATCTCTGGTTTGTAATGCGTTCATTTTACTGAAGTTTTGGTAGCGAAATTGGTCGATATTCTTGGCTGAATATACTCTCAACAGTACTATAAATACTACCACTTTTATCTCACGACTACCATTTCTATGGATTGTATTGTACTATATAATATCTTCGCCACGACTTCATGCCTTGTAGTTAGATAAGAATCATGATGACATTTTCGGAAAGCAACCTATGATGTAGGTGACAACTTCGGTGTCGAATCCACAAGCACCGCATCAGTTGTCAAGTCTAAGTATCGCTGTCCTTCCTGTACATCTGGTTGTGTGCTGTTATTTCCAGTTCCTGCGTTGCTTCAAAAGGAGGATATAATATACTAGTTATTGTTCAAAGATAGGCGACTATAGTTTCATATATTACTGTCACTTTGAAGAATTCAGTCCACAAGCCATGCATGAATATCTGCTGATATGCATACAGCCTTTTCCTTTCACCACCTTAAAGTGGCAGCTGTGTCTAACGTCACTGTATGTA
>NC_142938.1:13544518-13567018 GCF_046866305.1 Octopus bimaculoides
ATATATATGTATATACATATATATGCATATATACATATATATGCATATATATATATATATATACATATAGATGCATATATATATATATACATACATACATATATATATATATATATATATATATATATATATATATATATATATATATATATATATATATATATACATACATACATATATATAAGATATGTGTGTGTATATGTGTATATGTTTTTATGTGTATGTGTTCATATGTACATACATTTAAGTTTTCCCATCGTATATTGAGGCTATCTATACTTAAATTATCGAATATTCTTGTCTCTTCCATCACTATTTTATATTGTAAAATAGTTTCGCTTACTTCTATTCTTATTTGTTATTTGTCAACAAAATTTACTCCAGAACTCATAAGGTTTATTTTCAGGATAACTAAGTGTAACTATTTTATTTTCTTCTTTATTTTACTCTAACAGAAGTGTTCTACTCTTGTAAAAGTATGTTTCAACAACTACTTCTTTAAATTGTACGATTAATTCGTCTCCTATGCATCTATCTATCTATCTATCTATCTATCTATCTATCTATCTATCTATCTATCTATCTATCTATCTAACCACCTACATAACTACTTATCTATCACTCTGCATGTCTACACATACATTCATACACACATACATACATACAAACATACTATATATATTAGTAACAATTTAACAACAATGGTTGAAGTATATATGCTAATAAATATATATATATGCTAATATATATGCTAATATATATATATATATGTATATATATATATATATATATATATATATATATATATATATATATATATATATATATATATATATATATATATATATGTTTAAGTATATGTATATACTAGTGCGTATGTATACCTACTTAATAACGTATATAGTATATATACATATACACATATGTATATCTATATGCTTCTACACTTGCAGACATATATACATGCTATATATATTAATAGCAATTTGACAAGAATGGTTTAGCGAAGTTTTTATACACATACACACACTCACGCACACACACATGCACATATATGTACATACATATATATATATAATATATATACATATATATATATATATATATATACATATGCATATTCTTATATACGAAAACATACATAAATATATATCTATGTGTGTTTTTGCGTGTGTATGTATATAACTTCTTAATAACCTCGTCATTTTCTTTGCTAAACTATTATTTAGTTTTATTTATAAACGTTTATATATTGTATCACTATTTGCTTTCAATTTGAAACTTCACGTTAAGAAGACATAAGTTATTTTCTATCTATAGTATTGCTTGAGATAGAAAGATGACCTCTAAGTTTGTTCATTACTATTTTTAATTTACTTCACGCTCAACTAGCTTATATACATTATTCACATTCGTAAATTCAATTATCAATGACGTAAGTTCAAAATCAAACTTCATATAGCGGACCCAGCCAGGACACACATATGCACACAGAACTTTAATATTTAGGTTCTTCATTCTTGATTGTTCAGCAATATATCAAGTTGTTTCTGAAAAGAGGAGGCTTGAAAATTGTCAAATTTGGTCGTATATATCTATCAAGCTATGGTGCAATGCTACAAAATCACTCGAACAGTTAGAAATGATATACAGGGTGTCCACAAAGTCTGGGTACACGGGGATTAACATATCCTTTAAGAAATTATTATTTCTTGTATTTAATTGTTTATGTTATGATTTTATTTACTCCATGTACCCAGACTTTGTGGACACCCTGTAGAATACAATTTTTCAACAAGATTGTGCACCTTGTCACTTTGCTCTGCGAATTAGTCAGTTTCTAAATGAGAAATTCCCTAAAAGTTGAATTGGAAGTGGTGGACCATTATTTTGGCCTCCACGTTCACCAGATTTGACTCAATTGGCTTTCTTTTTATGGGGACATGTAAAAAGTATTGTTTTTTCAACTAAGCCTTGATCTTTAGAATACTTGAAAGCAAAAATAACTGGTGTGATTGAAGCTGTTACTGAAAATCAGCTGGAAAATCTCTTCCGGAAGCTGCAGAATCGTAATCCTCTTTGCATTAGTAATGATGGTGGACATCTTGAAAATTAACGAGATGAATAAAAAAAGAAAAAGGTCATTTTTCTTTCGTATCCTTTCTACAGATTAATTCTATCATGAATAGTTACGAAAATACAAGAATTTTAAATTGCAGCATGACTTTATGGACACCTTGTATACACACACACACACACACACACACACACACACACACACACACACACTCTCTCTCTCTCTCTCTCTCTATCTCTCTCACACACAAACACAGTCTCTCTCTCACACACTCTCTCTCTCACACACTCTCTCTCTCACACACTCTCTCTCTCACACACTCTCTCTCTCTCTCACACACACACACACATATTTATCTTGATATATTATTAAACAGACAGATAAACTTTGAATGTTTATAGAGACATATTTGCGATTACATATGCAGTCATTCACATGGAAATACATTCGCTCATTTATTGGAATTCATAAAAGTACTGTTGGTATGTTATTGACTTTAGTCAGCAAGAGACCAACGGTACTTTTACAATTTTTTTTTATTTTTGCAAATATTTCCCTGTAACGTATCAAATATTTAACTAACACCAAATTGACATTACAACTAGAAAAGCACTCGGAAAGCGCAGACCTCCGCCAAGCAGCTCATTTTAAGATTACTAATAGATAAACGGAATAAAAAGACTTTGGAAACAGCAACGCCACCATAGGTTACGTGGAAACGATGAAGTGTTTTCAAGTGAGATAATCAAAGAACGTAACATTGTAATACTTCAGGTAAAGTAAATATAACAAATGAAAAATCCTTCAAGAATCCATACAAATTCCCGGATCACTACCAAAATTTCATCATCTGTTGCGTGTGTCATTACCAACATTTTCTGCAAGTTTCATCAAATACCGTTCACAACTTTTTAAGTTATTTTGCACACAGACGGACAGTCGGACAAATCAACGCCAATGAAAACAACCTCCTTCCTTGGCGGATGTAATTATTACAATAACAAACATCGAAACAATACTGTTTTCTACTCCCATGATGACCTCTCTCGGCTCATTCCGTTTGTTTACTTGATGTAATACATCGCACGTACTGTATTTGTCTTGCATTCGATAGCGTCCTCTATATTTTTGTTTATATGATTTCGCTGTTCTTCTTGTCTATTTTCTCCATTACAAAATATATTTATTACTTAATCGCGTAATCTCTCTTTGGGTGTATTTCTCGCTTTTTCAAGCTGACACTCAGTATCACAATTGTCGCTCTTTTAATTTTTTTCGTCCACTCCGCGGAGTCGACTTTGTCTCTCCTCCTTGTCGGTGTTAATAAATTAAGTACCAGTTGCGTACTGGGGTCGATCCTATCAACTGGCTCCCGCCTCCCCCAAAATTTCGGCACTTGTACCCAGAGGAGAAAAGAATTTTTTCTCCCACTTTTTTATAATCGTTTTTGAATACCCCACGCCCGCACGCACACACAGACACACACACACACATACACACACACGCACAGACACACACACGCACACGCACGTGCACATACACACACACTCACACGCACACACGCACACACACACACACACACACATTCACACATAGACACATCACTGTGCACACACGCACGCACAAACATTCAGAAACACATGTACAACATATGCACACACGCATATGCACACTCTCAGACATGCACACGCACACATACACACGCACACTCAGTCGCACTGACATGCATAAATTCACATGTATACACCCTCATACGCAATTATTGAAATACACGCACACACGCTCAGACACATACAAATGCACAAACCCATATTGCCCAGAATTTCACACGCATTTATCCACATATACACACTCATAGATACACACAGTCTTACTCTCTCTTTCTCTTTGCACCCCCGCCGCACACACAAACACACTGATTCCCATACATTCACAAACTTAATTGCACATTCTCTAACACGAAGCCATCCACACACTCAGCATAGATACATCTAATTTCGTAACGTCATGTGATTAAGTCGATGCTTACTTTTCTTTTCTTCCCACTGTGTCTAAAGTTCTATTTATTGCGAAGATTTGTGTTTAAAATGGACAAATATAATCTTCGATATTTCCAAAATGAATCAGCAATTAATTAAATGTTTCCTTTATGGAAGGTTAATTATGAACATGTACTCGTTTCTTGGTAACAGCCTCATGCATTGTTGTTTAATAACATCTACGTCTTACGTCAAAGGAGATGCCCAGAAACTATTTTAATATGGATCGCCCCACTGTCCCCCATCTCCCCCTCTTCCCATCTCTCTCCTCCTCATCTTTTCCCCTCCCATCTCTCCCCACATCTCTCTCTTTCTCCTTGTCTCACTATGTCCCACTTTCTCTGATTCTTTGTCAATCCGTATCTCCTTTTCGCCTTACCGCACTCGCTTGCCATCTCTCAATTTAATTTTCTCTACTTCTCCATCTTTCTGTTTCCTTTTCATTTCCCTCCTCAAGGCGGCGAACTGGCAGAAACGTTAGCACGCCGGACGAAATGCTTACCAGTATTTCGTCTGTCTTTACGTCCTAACTTCAAATTCCGCCGAGGTCGACTTTGCCTTTCATCCTTTCGGGATCGATACTGGGCGTACTGGGGTCGATCTAATCGACTGACCCCCTCCTCCAAAATGTATATATATATATATATATGTTAGTGGTCAACGTTATATATATATTTATATATATATATATATATATATATATATATATATATATATATATATATATATATATATATGTTAGTGGTCAACGTTATATATATATATATATATATATATATATATATATAGAGAGAGAGAGAGAGAGAGTGTTAGGTGTGATGTAGAGAATTGCATATTGAGAAAAAAAAATGTCGTCAGAATTTTGAGAGAAAATCCTTTTATTTCTACATTATTATTAACGCTTTCGTTCCTATCTTCACATTCTTTTACTAAGAATTCTGATTTAATCTCTGATTTGAATTCTGCCCTTGTGAGGTGTTTTTTTAAAGATTTTTTTGGTTGGCTTCTGCTATTCCGCAAGGTGTTTATTTCTCAATCAGAGTTTTCATTTTAGGGCTTTGTAAGAGTATAGGCAACATATCCGACAAGAAGAATTACGCAAGATTCCATTCAGTAAGCATCTGGAAATATGCGGCGACGGAAAATACAAAGTTTTTTCCTTTTACAAATGTGCACGGGACGATCCGCAATACCGAAAAGCAATGGAACTACATTTCATCGAAAAAACTCTCCCCGAAGTTGAATGTTTGAAAGAAATACAGAGAGAGTACGCTTTGTAAGTGTCATACTAATGTTCTCCAACGCAAAATCATGGAATTGAAAGAGGCGTGATCGAAGTTACACAGTATAAACATGGACATATTCCCAACCAACCACACACACACAGCGAAACATGCACACACACAGAAACATGCACACACACACACACACAGAGAAACATGCACACACACACACGTACAAACACACCCACTTCATCAAGGACACCTCCCTAAAATTGAATGTTTGAAGGTGAAGTGGAGAATTTGAATTCTTTATTCCAAATGTGGCTCATCTCTACAAATGTTCAGACAAGCTGTTTGTGCATTCACAAAATTGTATTTAACAAGTTCTAGAGAGCAACGAAAGCGCTAATAATAATGAAGAAATAAAAGGATTTTTTTCCAAAACTCTGATGACTTCCTTTTCTTAATAAATAAATATATATATGTATACTCCCATACACATATATGTGTTTCTGTGCATTAATGCATGTATAAGTGTGTATGAGATTGAGGTTGTGTATGTGTTTGCGTGCCTTTATATACGTCTGTGTTGTCGTTGCCTATGTTAATAATTTTAAAACTGTAAACTCGTGGAAATCGCTTCGTCCATTTAGACGAAAAGACAAATTTATTTTATTGATAAAATAAAATAAAATGAAATAACTACCAACTGCAACAATCGCCGGAGTCGATATGACTGAATACAAATCTTAGGCGGCAGAACTCCACCATGGCTGAAGTCGAATTTTGAGACATGTAAAACTAAAACTAAAAATAAGAAAGCGAACAAACTATAGACAATGTGGTCTTGTCTTCTCTTCTCTTCTTTCTCCATTATTTTATTGTAATATGAATGCAAAACATGGCGTGGGCAATGTGTTAACGCTCTGGAGCAAGCGTTTGAAAAGTGCTGCCATATTAGTGCAATTTTCCTACGGCGTTTTTTAAAAAATTATCATTGTTATTATTATTTTCATTGTTTTTCATTGTTTTTCGTTTATCATATCAGATATGAGTTTACTAATGAACTAAGATAATTGTCTTTCACTGTCAATTAGATATGCAACACAAAGAGAAAAAATAAACAATAATAAAAACAAAAACAAAATTATAACATTAAATGATAAAAAAACACCATAAAAATAAAATGTTATAAAATGGTTTTAAAGAAAAATGTCACGAAAATGTAATGCATAAGTAAATAACTAGAAGCTAAATAAAAAGAAATATCTAAAGTAAATCTATAGAAAGAAGAAAAATATTTGCAGAGAAATAAAAAGACAAAAAAAAAAATGTTTTAAACAATGTATGTATGAAAATTTATTTGTCAATTCTGACATTTTCTGAAAATAATTCTTACAAAACGAACACGCACACGCATATATGCATTATTTACACGCGCGTGTGCACACATACGCACACACAAATCACACATACATATCTATGAATATATGTACATATGCATGTGGGTGTATTTGTGTAGATATATTGCTATAAAGACATACATGCATGCATACACACACACACACATATATATATATAGATATACATACCCCTACACACATATACACTCGCGCGCTTATACATTATGTATTGTTTGCCTATTGTACTGTATTATGCAGACTTCCATAGTTTGATATGTCTATATGTATGTATTAAAACTTTTTGAAAAGACTGAATAAGGAAAGATGATATTTTTTACATTGCATCACCGACATCATCCTGGTCGTTGGACCTGCTCACAATAGCAACCGCATTCTCCCAGATCACACTCCATTCTTTATGCCTTCAAATGGTATTCCGATAGGACAATGCCAAAATGGTGTCCTGTTGCCTTCCTTCGAATATTTCTTATCATATACCATCTCGACAGATCCCCACCACTATCACAACCACAACCACTACAACTACTCGCTGGTGTCGTTCTGTTTATGTGGTTTTGTTCTTTTTCGTATTCGAAAGTTCATTGCTTATCTCATAATGCTCAGTAAATTTGTCTGTGTTCATAACTTCTGGTGATCAAATTAATTTTCTCCGTTTTCTCATATCTAATCAATATGTAAATAATACTCTATAAGTCATCAATATATATTTAACATATGTGCACTTAAGACAACCTTCGGTCATGACTGACCATGGGATTACACCTAGAAAGTTCCCCTCCCAGGCACAAGTCCGAGTAAGGTTATCTACGGAAGACTATCAGTCACCCATGCGTACCAGCCCCACATTCAATGCCACCGATGTTACCCAAAGGAAAGACAAAGGCCGATACAGCTTGGCACCAGTCTCAACTCATTTTTATGGCTGAGTGAACTGTAGTAACGTGAAATAAAATGTCTTGTTCAAGAACACAACACACAACCCGGTCCTCGAATCGAGCCCACTATCTCATAATTGTGAGACGGATGCTCTAACCACCGAGTCTTGTATATAATATAATGTTACCTTTGACATATAACTTACTGAGAGGTATCACGTATTCAACTTTAGCCTATTTGTTTTTTTATATTACACATCAATCGCGTATTTCTTGTGTTAAACAGGAAAAAATAGAAAATAAGAACAGAAACAATTTCAAAATACGGACTGAAAAGGCCAAGTTATGTTAGTGCCTTCTCGTATCTAGACAAGAAATATTGTTCTTCGGGCAGTATTGTAGTGACTGTAAATATCAATGCTTATAATGAATGATAATTTGCAGATTTTGTGCGGAATGCGTTAAATATGTTGTGAAAACTTTTAGAAATGTATGTACTCTATTTGTGAGATCATGCTCTCATGCGCAAAGACAAAAACTCCCTTCGGTCCTGAATGGCCATGTGAATATGCCTAAAAGTTCTCCTCTCAGGTGCAAGTCTGGGCAAGGTTGTTTATGGAGGACCAGCAGTCGCCCATGCATACCAGCCTCTCTTCTTCACGCCATCAACGTTATCCAAAGGAAAGGCAAAGGGGCTGATACAGCTTGGCAACAGTGATGTTGCAACTCATTTCTACAGCTGAGTGAACTGGAGCAAAGTGAAATAAAGTGTCTTGCTCAAGAACACAACACACAGCCCGGTCCGGAAGCTAAATCACTACCACATGATTTGACACCCCCCCACCCGCCGACGCTCTGACCACTGAGCCACGTGCTTTCAGTCACTCATGCGTAAAAAACCAGATATTTTAGTTGTTTTTAATACATCTGTAAAATTAGGTGAAGTATTTACGGTAGAAAATAAGATAATTTAGAATAACGACTAAATCACTAACTACAAAATATTGTGCATTTTGAATAAATAGAGCAGAAGAAAGATCAAAGGTGCTTTCCAAGCCATAGATTGATAAGGCCGGTTTCCCAGATTTTGTGGTATATGTATTAACCCCACTCACTAGACAAGAAACCGGTCCGTCACAGGATTCCTCGTTGTTTGCAGCAATGTGAATTGAAGTGTCTTTGCTCAACAACGCATCACTCGACCCAGAAATCTTATGATCAAGAAAGCGACATCATAACCACTAAGCCACGTGCCCCCTCATACAGACATACATAAGTCGAAGACAGATTTATCATATTACGTATAACTCTTTAGTTACATTCGTTTCGACATACATTTCATGAATGAATATGTATATATATATGTATGTATATACACACATACATAAATAGTTATAATTGCACATATATCTGGTCATCCCATAAGTTCTGTCCGATTTTACCTTTTTTAAAATTGAATGAAATTTAATAGTATTTTAGAATGTCTAATGGAATTTAAAATTATTTTTATGCATGTGTGTACATTTAAACTAATTGAACATTATTTTACAGAATAATAGAATTAAAATTTCTTTGATTAAAACCCTTTCTAACATGGAAGTATCCAAAGAGCATTTGAGGAACATAATGCTTTATGAGTACAAAAAAGGTAATTCTGCAACCGAAGCGATTCGGAACACACTCAGTTTATGAGAAAGAATGCTTGAATGAAAGAACTTGCAGAAGATGGTTTTCAAAATTCAGAAGTGGAGATTTCAGCCTTGAAGAGGAAGATCGAACTGAACATACAGTTGGGTTTGGTGATAAGCTCCTTCAGGCATTACTTGAAGAAAATCCTGCATTATCAGTTAAAGAATTGGCAATAAAGCTTAGTTCAAACCATACAATTGTTCATCATCATCTTCAACGATTTGGAAAGGATCCTAAACTTGGAAAATGGGTGCCTCATGAATTGTCCGAAATCAACTGCAAATCCCGAGTTGACATCTGCTCTTCTCTCCATTCTCGCGAACTAATTTCACCCTTTTTGGATAGACTTGTTACTGGTGACGAAAAATGGATCTTCTATCGAAATGTTAAACGTCGTAAACAGTAGTTTGGTAAAAGGGAAAATACTCAACCACAACCGAGAAGAGAACTTCATGGGAAAAAGGTTCTTCTCTCTATCTGGTGGGATTTCAAAGGAGTAATTCACTTTGAATTGTTACCACCTAATGCAACAATCAATGCTCAAGTCTACTCTCAGCAATTAGAGCATTTGAACTAAGCTTTGAAGAAAAAAAAGACCCGCTTTAGTGAATCGAAAAGGAGTGATGTTTCATCAGGACAATGCGCGACCCCACACTGCAAAGATCACATCACAGAAGATCGAAGAGCTTGGTTGGGAAAAAATTCCTCATCCACCTTATCCTCTCGACCTTGCTCCATCAGACTACCATTTGTTTCGTAGTTTACAGAATCATTTGAGGGACATAACTTTCGCAAGCCAGGGAGAGGTCGAAACTGACATTTCAGAGTTCTTCGCTTTGAAACCAAAAGAGTTTTACAATGATGGGATTAAAAAGTTTGTAAACAGATGGCAGGAAGTCATAGATAATAAGGGAAAGTACATTAGTGATTAAATTTCAATTAAACATAACATTTGATCACTTGTTTTCTTTATTCAAAATTCGGACAGAACTTGTGGGATGACCTGTTACGTATAATTATATATACACACATAGAAGCACATACATAATCGCAAAAATGAATGTGCATATGTATATAAATGATAAACAATACGCACATTTATAAACCACTGTTTAATATTGATAACAGCGCACATTCGTGCGTGTGCGCACATTCATGTGTGTGAATACGACTTGCATGTACATATGTACCCAGTCTCATATAATCTGAATACGTCGTAATGATGCTATAATTTACGAAGCGTCTATATAAGAATTTCTTGTAAACAAACATCGGACAACATAAAATAATATAAAAATAATTTAAGACTTGTAATTACAAAACACAAGAGGACAAAAACACACAGACCATACAACACACAGTGTATATATTGTTTATATTTGTTGAGAAAAAAACCCACATGTAATTGCTTGAAATTATCTCATGTGTCACATCGAAATTACTCAGTGAATATTTTCTACTGAAATGTCAAACTGACAGAACTTGGCTTCAAATTTTTCCTACAAAATAACATGGTTTGTGAGAAATATACATACATAAACAAAACAAATCTAATGTCTACATTTTTTTTTTTTTGCTTGTTTGAGTTTACCTACTTTCTTTGTACTCATTAATAGATGTCTGCTGAGATGTTAGAGAATGGTCAAATACGTTTGACGCCTGCAGTAGCGCGTCAAATGTGGAATCTGAAGACTAAAACAATACCTATTGTCATAGGTGCCCTGGGAATGACAGCGAAACGGGCTGATTACTACCTAGCTCAGATACCAAGAAACCCCAAAATGGCTGAAGTTCAAAAGATAGTGCTCATGGGAACTGCCCATATCCTACGTAAAATACTGTCTATGTGATCTCAAATTTTAAGACAAACACATAATTTTCTTATGGTTTCTTAAACATTCTCTAGAACAACACTATGTACAAATCCAAATATATGGTACCCTAGGCATAACACCTACATGAACTTCTAACTTGTTGTCTCTTGAGGTCTCTGGGTGAGACTTGGATCCAGCTTGTACAAATGCAAAGCAAAAGTCAAACATAAAATAATAATAATAATAATCCTTTCTTCTATTGTCACAAGGATTGAAATTTTGGCAGGGGGGATTTTCGATTGCATCGACCCCAGTACTCACCTGGTGCATATTTAATCGATCCGAATGGATGAAAAGCACAGTTAATCTAAACGGTATTTGAACTCAGAACTTAAAGACGGACGAAATACCACCAAGCATTATGCCCGACATGCTAACGATTCTGCCAGTTCGCCGCCTTCGTAATGAGTTCATATTGTTTCACAAGGCCAGCAATTTCGGTGGTGCAGGGGCTAAGTCGATTACATCGACCTCAGTGCCCAACAGTTACTTATTTTATCGACTCCCGATATATAAATAAATGTATATATGCATATGTCTATCTATCTATCTGGAGGCGCAATGGCCCAGTGGTTAGGGCAGTGGACTCGCAGACATAGGATCGCGGTTTCGATTCCCAGACCGGACGTTGTGAGTGTTTATTGAGCGAAAACACCTAAAGCTCCACGAGGTTCCGGCAGGGGATGGTGGCGAACCCTGCAGTACTCTTTCACCACAACTTTCTCTCACTCTTTCTTCTTGTTTCTGTTGTGCCTGTAATTCAAAGGGTCAGCCTTGTCACACTGTGTCACGCTGAATATCCCCGAGAACTACATTAAGGGTACACGTGTCTGTGGAGTGCTCAGCCACTTGCACGTTAATTTCAGGAACAGGCTGTTCCATTGATCGGATTAACTGGAACCCTCGACGTCGTAAGCGACGGAGTGCCAACAACAACATCTATCTATCTATCTATCTATCTATCTATCTATCTATCTATCTATCTATCTATCTATCTATCTATCTATCTATCTTCCTATCTATCTATCTTTATCTCTCTCACTCCCACTGTCGGTCATTGTCTGTCTGTCTGTCTATACACACACACACACACACACACACACACACACACACACACACACACACACACACACACACACACACACACATGTATGTATGTATGTACGTATGTATGTATGTATGTATGTATATATACGTGCTAGTATGTGTGTGAGAGAAAGAGAGAGAGAGTGTGTGTGTATGTACACATATACATGCATACCTATACGTGTACGGTTTGAATGTATGTAGTACGTGAGAGAAATAGAGACTAAGATAGTATCACGAAAATAAACGGAGAGATTACAAAATAAAATAATAATAATAATAATAAATAAAAAAGGAAAAAAGAGAAAAAAGAAAAAGTGAAAATACAAGCAGAAATTTAGAACATAAGACGATATATCAACGGCAATGAAATGTCAAATCGGAGAATTACGTGCTTCGGATGATCATTGGATTGTAGAAGATCTGTTGGTAGCGTCTCTGTGTGCGAGATGCTGTTTACTCTTCAAAAGACGTTGACCCGCCTGATCAAATTAACGAGCTCTCAGTCATCAGGCGTCAACCAATGAATGCATTGCTTTTGGTCATTTTCTGTCTCTCTGTCTCTGTCTGCTTCTTTGTCTTATATGTGTACGAATTTCAGTCTTGTAAATATATATATATATATATATATATACAAATGTATATGCATATGTATGTGTCTATTCGATATGCATGCATACATATAAAGCAAAGAATCACAGAGATAGAGAGAATGGGTAATAGAAATGCATTCATTGGCTGACTGATGACTGAGTGCATATCTATCTATCTATCTATCTATCTATCTATCTATCTATCTATCTATCTATCTATCTATCTATCTATATAAAATATACAAGAATAAGGGCAGGGAATCGTCAATTTGTGTCGCATGGCCAAAAATTACCGTGAATTTTTTTAGAGACACTTTCAAATTTATCAGAATATTTGAACTGAAGATTGGAATAGTGAAATTTTCATTCGCTTAACCATGAAACGATTCGTATCCAATTAACTAAAGACTTGTTTTGTTTACGCTTTTCCCTCCGGTTTTTTGTTCTATGTGTGCCATAAATATCGCCATCCGTTTAGAGAAAAATTTGTAGTTTAGAATCAGTAGTTCTTTGACTGCTATTTCTAAATTTTCAGTATGTTGGAGAAGCAACTCAATGCTAATCCCTGTATATTTATGATTATATATATATATATATATATATATATATATATATATATATATATATATATATATATATATATATATATATATATATGCATATATATAAACACACAAACACACACATATGTACGTACATATGTATATATAATGTACTGATCCGTCATAGAAAATTCAACAAAAAAGTAGTCCATCTGGTAAGAGATAAATATTATTTATTTAATGGTCACAATGCATGTATTAAAGCGCCACTAAAAATTTCATACGTTGAGAACATTCAAACATATTCTTGTAACGATGTTTGACTAAATCCATCATATATGAGGCAGACGTTACAGCAACCCTAAATAATAATACAACTGATAAGAAGAACTATATTAGATTATGTGAAGGTGAATTTAAAAACCGCTATGCCAATCACATAGCCTCCTTTCGATATAGGGACAAAAGTAAAGCAACTAAGTTGGCTAGCTACGTATGGACTTTGAAAGATAACGAAACGCCGCATGTGATTAAATGGAAAGTAATTGAGAAATCCATACCTTATGTGAATGGATCGAATAAAACTAGACTTCATTTGGTTGAAAGAGCGCAGATCCTGTTCAGGTCTAAGATACCTAACACTCTAATGAACTCCAGGTCAGAAATTTTCAGTGGTTGCATACATATGTATAAATATATTTTGAAAAATTGGAAAATTCCGCCTATTCCTGATTGACTTGATATCTTTCTAGCGTTATCATTTAAGGTCTAAGCAGGATAGTGCTTTTACATTTTTATTTTTCATTTTGTTACATTTTCGGTTCTGTGTTTCGTTTTCCGTTGTTTACCGTCTGCCTTTTCTGCATTCTCAGTTTTTTCGAGTTTCTTCTATTATTGAATTTTTGTATTTCGTTATGATATATGTTTTGTTTGAGTTTTCTCAACATATAGGCGTAGGATTGACCGTGTGGTAAGTAGCCTGGTTACCAACCACATGGTTCCGGGTTCAGTCCCACTGCGTGGCATCTTTGGCAAAAGTCTCCTTCTATAGCCTCGGGCCGACCAGAGCCTTGTGAGTGGATTTGGTAGACGCAAACTGAAAGAAGCCCGTCGTATATATGTATATATATATATATATATATATATATATATACACATGTCTTCCTGAAGTGCTCTCATGTGAAATTATGTATATTTTGTCGAACACATATTTGTGGACGAAACGTATATACATATAAATATATATATTATTCACTTCATGTATACACTCACACATGCGTGTGCTAGCACACGCACAAATACTCACATACTCACAACACACACACACACACACACACTCTCTCTTTCTCTCACAAACACATCCACACACACACTCTCCCTCCCCACATCTCTCTCTCTCTCTCACTCTCTCTCACTCTCTCTCTCTCTCACACACATGTGTATGTGTAGGATTATCTTAGCATGCCCTGAATCCCGAAACTAAGACTAGTGGCAACTATTAGCAGCAGTCAAAGAAGGGAATAATGTCAATGAATTCATGGATTTCTGAAGTCTGCAAGCGCAGGCTATCCTTCGATTGCAGGCAAAGGAGAACTATATATACGTTTTGGACAATTCTACATCGCCAGTGTAGTAGTTTGGTCAAGCCTGCAGGTGAGTAGACAGATTATGTATTTTTTTTACGTATAAAATAAGTGTTACATATACCTGTTTGTTAAGAACAATTTACATAATTATTAAGAAAATTAGACGATCCGAAATTGCCAATGGCATGTATTTAATTCAATAAATTCAAGGTTTGGCTACACAATTATTTGAACATGGCAAAAAAACAAAGAAGAGGAAAAATGCCTCCTTGGTTATTGGTTTTGTTAGCGGCATTTCAGACAAAAGCAGAGATAAACTAAAAAAATAAAATATCAGTATTGATTTTTTTAATATATTTGATTATCTGGCTTAGAATAATGATGGACAAATATTTGTTCGCAGTCAAGGGACAATTTATCAAACACACAGAAATACACATACAAACTAACACTCATATGTAAGTTTATCTTTATATATATATACATATACATACATACATACATACATATATATATATATATACATACATACATACATATATATATATATATATATATATATATATATATATATATATATATATATATATATACACACGGAGCAAATAATTCATGAGAAAAATAAGTTACGAGAAAATAATTTGCGAAGATATCATTGACTCTATTATTATCTAGTGTAACAATTTAAGAATGATAATAACAGAATCAATAATATAGGCGTTTGCAGGCCCAAAAAGAAACATGAAATAGCCGAAAGATTAAAATTAAATAAAGGATATACTAAGTATGTTTATCTGTTGGAAATAACATATATATATATATATATATAATTAATAATAAAAGGGTAAAATTAATTAATGAAATTAATTAGTCAATCAATCAATTAATAATTTTACCAAGTAGATCGGTATGTTAAAATAAACTTTATAGGTAAAATTATACAAATATTCTATGATTTTAAACATAATTTTAATTAGGGGGTCAGCTAATTGCTTCACCACATACCAAATTTAGAAATAGTTAGTAGAAAAGGAATGATGAAAAAAAAAAAAAAAATAATAGTAATGATAATGGTTTCAAAGCCACAGATTATTGATGTTACTTTGTAAATTTCAACATTTATATATGCGCTAGGATCCCAGCAGCTTGTTACAGGAATCAAATTTACTGCGTAATCTTTGTCTTTCTCCATTTTTTTCCCTCTAAACTCACTAAATTTTATCGTCTCAATTGGAAGTCAAAAATAAATAAAATACCATTAAAGAAAATCGGTTAATAGCTTAATTCACACGCTGCGAGCTTATTTCAATATTAGTTTCATCGCTATGAGGCAACGAATGGTGCTGAACCGGTTTCTCTGATTACTTTAATATGTATACATAGCAGCCAAATCCCCATCAAATAAATCACCGCCACTCACCCAGGCTGACAAAATTTGGAAGACTAATTCGAGAGTTACAGTAGTGAAATCCATTGTACAATATGCCCGAATAAAGGAAGGATGCTCGTAGTAGGAATCTCTTTGAGCATAGGTCAGCTTGGTCAGTGCCGTCTTGTTTGTAATCTGCGAGGAAAGGAACCAGGAAATGGCGGCTAGAAATAGTAAATATGTCGCATTCAAAGCAAATATTGCCGTCTTAATAACTGCACTTTGATCTTAGCCAAAAGGCCGAGAAGCGATTGCCGTCTTAAAAGCGGACAGTTACATTCCGTAATGAAGGTCGCAAAAGACAGATGTTCATTCCTGCTATGCGTTTTGATCATACGCCTACTTGATCCGTGTTTCCTTTGGCTTACGCTGTTATAGCAGCCAAATGTTTTTTCCCAGTTGCAACCTAAAATCATTGTCTTAAATAAAATAAACACGTTGAAGAATAAGGTCTGAGATTCCCTTACACGTAGGATAAGTGGACAAGGTGGTCAATGGAAATAAATTTGATCGTAGATCAGGACTGACCTGAAACTAAATGCTGCCGCCACTGCATCCCCCCTCAATAATGGCTACAGTTACCAGAGAAACACCCGTTCAAAGCAATCTTCGTCTCTTTTCATTAAAACTTTCAAAGTAAATTTGAAATACAAAGCAATCATTAACAGTCAAATGTGGACTACTCAGTACCACACACACATACAGTAATGGATTTCCGTCGGTTTCGACGATGACTGATTCAGTTGTTCAACCGACTGAACATCCCAATCATTGTATTAGCGTGTAAGTGGTTGGGTATTCCACAGTCACGTCTGCCCATATGTGATTTTCAGGAAGGATAAGCTTGATGCAGTGTCTGACAAAGAAATCCTTCGAATCATAAGTATTGTACAATTCATTTAATTATCATCGAGACGTTATCCATCTTTACAATTTCACTGAAAGCTATGATAAAATACACGTGTTCTAGATGATGTATGGGGTTTGAACTCGAGATCTCATGACTGCAAACCGACCGCTTTTAACCACTCGGCCATACTGCGTATCACACAAATGAAGTAGGATCTCATACATGGGAATTGTCATCAAGATTCAGCCTAGAACTACTTTCGTTTTAATAATTTTCTAGACTATGAAACGTATATAACATCCATATTATAGTAATAAACTCATACCATAAATGCTGCTGTTGCTGCTACGCACGCAAAAGTCCTTCACGTCATTTAAAATAAAGCTATTCGACTGATTGCCTAGTATTTACTTACCAGTTCACCATAACATGTCACCCTCAAGCATGCCGTGTTCACACTGTGTGCCTGTCATCGCTTCTTTGAAATTACAAGTGTGCATCAGTCAGCGTTGACATTATATTTGCAAGTGGCAAGTTCTTCTCCAGGGCTGATTATGGAATTCCATAACTTGTCAAGTCTACATTCTCTCCAACATCGATGGTGTCCAAAGTGAATAAAGTTGCCAGTACAGCTTCCACCTGTGTTCCAAGAGGCACGTGACACCCCCCCCCCCCCCCACACACAAACACACACACACACAAACACACACACACACAAACACACACACATACACACACACAAACACACAAACTAACACACATACACACAAAAACACACACATACAAACACACACACACACAAACACATACACACGCACAAACACACATATATGCACACGCACACACATGCACACTCAAAACAGATACATATTTGTATGGGTGCACACGATAGCATGTAAGCATATGATTGACCGACATATAGATGAATAATATATACATGCATGCATACGTACAGGAGAAGCCAGTCGTGGCTGTCAGATAATTACTGTGACCACACCACTCCTAATATCTGCTCACAGTTGAACGGGAGACCAACAAAACCCCTTGTAACACCAAAGATGAACTGAAGGCAAGGATTATGGCAGCATTCACCAACTTAAACCGTCCAGAATTATTGTAGAAGATTCTGAAATCGTCTCGAGGCTGTGGTTGAAGATATTTTTATGTAATTTTGGTAAATACATCTGTTAAAATGCGATGTCAGTGTTATTTTCATTTTTGCGTAATTTACAACAGTTTATTCACCACATGCTGTATATGTATGTATGTATGTATGTATGTATGTATGTATGTATGCATGTATGTATGTATAAATGGATAGATGGATAGATAAATAGATAGATAGATAGACCGGTCAAGTGACTGTCCGGACCAATGTAGCTCGAAAGAGCCAGATGGCTCTGTCGAGCGATGCGATGCAGCACGAACGTCTGACCTGACTTTTCGTCAATGGCGATTTTACTGAGAAAAATCAACTTTTTAGTATTTCAAGATATTTTTATGTAATTTTGGTAAATATATCTATTAAAATGAGATGCCATTGTTATTTTCATTTTTGCGTAATTTAGACGACAATCTATTTACCGCACCCTGTACACACACACACACACACACACACACACACACACACACACACACACACACACATATATATAATATTATATATATATATATATATATATATATATATATACAGGGAGACGGAGAGAGAGATACATACATACATACATTACATTACATTACATACATACATACATACATACAGAGAGAGAGAGAGAGAGAGAGACAGACAGGCAGACAGATAGATAGACAGAAGGTTTGAAACGTTAATGGAGTTATATTTTTAGGAACGCTATTGGTACACACACAATAAAAAGCTCTGATAAGGAACTACGGAAAGCTTATTAATATAAATGATTGAATTCACTCTTAGTCGTCTCTCACTCTCAAACGCAGATTCGTACACACAAACACACACACAGACATACGCACACGAGCACACACACACACACATACACGGCGTTATATAAGATGAAAAATAAGTGAAACACAAACATACTAATGTGAAACGCGTATCTACAACAAATATGCGAGTTATCGACGAGCGTAAGTAGGCATACACGCACGCACGCACGCACGCACGCACGCACACACACACACACACATGCACACACAAATAAAAATAAATATAAAATGTGTATGTTAAATTCTTCATCCTTCTTATTACCAGTATTGGACTTTACAATATAAGTAGCCAAGAAATAAACTGGAACATCGGATGAAAGCTAAAGAAAGATTACTAAAAACACACCATCAGAATGAACCAGCCTTGGCTTTCTACTCAGAGAAATTCGGTATCTGCCTGGATATTTTATCTCGCCTCTTGCTATATATATATATATATATATATATATATATATATATATATATATATATATATATATATATATATATATATATATATATATATATATATATATATATATATTTATATATATGAACATACACATATCGACTGATTTAGACGACCACTAAACTCCAGCACCTGTCTAGAAAAAAAAAAGGGCCTGGCCAGCTTGAATTCTCCATATGAAAGATTATTCCTGAAGAAAGCAGACACACACACACATACTCACGCAAATATATGTATATCTATAATAGTATTAAATGTTTCTCCTACCATAGGCACAAGGCTTGAAATGTTGGGAACAAGGGACTAGTCGATTACATCGTCCCTAAACCTCAACTGGTTCTTATTTCATCGGCCTCGAAAGGATGAAAGGCAGAGCCGACCATGACGGAATTTGAACTCAGAGCTTGAAGACAGATGAAGTACTGATAGGCAGTTTGTCCAGCGTGCTAACGACTCCGCCAGCTTGCCGCCTCATATAATAGAATAAATTATGGACAAACAGTTGTAAGACATAGAGTCATAACATGTATCCAGAGGAGAATACCAAAATATATAAATTTAGCAAACTACTTAACTAGTCAGCTAATTTGTGTACTTTAATTACTTTTCCTGTTTTGTATTCCCACCTCCTACTAATCAGATAGACAACTACTATCTATAAATGTTCTAATCAAATTTCCACAATCTTCGACACTCCACAACTTCCATTCACATGATAACTAGACAGTTTGGCGACCGTATACTCAACAGAGAGCCTTAAAACATCTCTTTAATTCTTATCCTTCGATCCGTCTATTTTATATTCTTTTGATGTCTAGGAACCACTATTTCACTCTCACACTTTATTAGACCACTCATCGATTATATTCCTATTGTGTCTACGTCACACATACCTCAAATCTTTACATATTCCCTCTTACCCCTACCTCCTCCCTCACTTCCTACCCTCTTCTTTTCTTTTCCATTTCTTTTGTAATAGTCATCCTTCATTCCTAGCACTACCTCTTTATCTTTTATTCCTTGTCAACTGTATAATGTTAGTTTTATTAATATATCTTCCTCTACTCGACTAGACTATCTATTTACATGTCTGTTTATATATACTGAGACATTGCGTTAACTTATTTTACCTCTGACGATGGATTAGGTTTTTTGCCTTACTTACACCCATACTGCTCCACATCCAGTAACTTGCAACAATCTATCTTTTGTATATGTATACACAATGTACACAACAGCTCCCAATGAACACCTAGCCTCAGAAACAACTGTAAAGAACAACCTACAATTTCCAGTCTATTACCGGCGATGTTTTGACTGATGTTTCTGTGGATTTTACTTACGTATCAAGGTTCAATTCTATTCGAATTCTCCTCTATTTCATTAATGACATTAGGGTACAAATTACCTGGATTTTTGTACCTAACTATGCCGAATCACTAAGAACTTACACCTGGTTTCTCGTAGTTTTCTGCTAAATTTATTTATTTTCACACTGTCTTCTGTCCAAACAAGTTATTAATGACTACAAGCCCTGCAAAGGTCTGTCCATCTTTTATGCATATATAAATAAATAAACCTGTATATACATTTGCATATATACACACACACACACACACACACACACACACACACACACACACACACACACACTCATATGTATATATATATATATATATATATGTGTGTGTGTGTGTGTATATATATATATATGCAAATGTATATAAAGATATATTTATTTATATATGCATATTTATATGCAAATGTGATTAATTCCTATGATTTTTCTTCATCCTTTTGTACTTGTCGTCATCAACCTCTTCCTTAATCCATTTAATCCTCTTCCTTCCCCTCTTCATCCTCCTCCTCCTCCAACTCATCATGAATAGAAGTAGTTATTAGTAGTAGCCTCTTCTGCTGTACACAACACAATGTTTTCGAACGGCCTATTTATTTATTTATTTATTCATTTATTTATTTATTCATTGCTTTATTCTGTTGTTGCCTTGTTTAATACATTCTCCTTTGTTCCAATTAATCTATTTGTCATCAATTAATTTCATGTCTACATACCAAGCAGAATTTGCTAGAATTCGCAGCTCGGCATAAATACAGTTCTTTCGACGCATCTGCCAATAATGACAGCGCGCTTTGCTGCTTGCGGCTTGTTGGCAACAAAACGTATTGTCGAAAATTAAAGCGTTATCTGAAAGCCTGTGAAATCTCTGATTTTGACCTGTGATCAAAGAGAAAAAAATATATTCAATTCAGAAACCAATGTCACTGACTAAAGGGCATCCATCGATGTGTGTTCTATCTGATATTAAAGTGGATCCTCCGATAAGGACCATGAGATGACGGCGGTGTTAGTGATATTCCGGATACAGATCATGGAGGTGATAACGATGATGATGATGATGATGATGATGATGATGATGATGATGATGATGATTACGATGATGATGATGATGATGCCGCCTGTGAAGAAGATGATGTTCATAATGATGATGATGCCGCCTGTGAAGAAGATGATGTTCATAATGATGATGATGCCGCTGACAGCGACGACGACAGCGACAACGACGATGATGACGCCGTCGTAGCCGACGGCAACGGTGGTGGTGGTGGTGATGATGATGATGATGATGATGATGATGATGATGATGATGACAATGCCGTTGATGCTGCTGCTGCTGATGACAATGGCATTGATGATCATAATGATGATGATGGTGTTGATGATGATGGTGTTGATGATGATGGTGTTGATGATGATGGTGTTGATGATGATGGTGTTGAT
>NC_142938.1:13582018-13614518 GCF_046866305.1 Octopus bimaculoides
TTATTTCTATTCAGTATAGGCCGGACCTTTTATATGTAAACTTATGTACATTTTGTGTATTAAATGTATTTAATATTTTTTTGTTGTGTATATCAACTCGCTTAACTTGCTTATCCTTACAGTTACTCCACTCACTACCTTCTCAAGGTTAAAACTGTTGAGCACTACGAAGTGTATTCTATACGGTGAATACCTGTCTTTTATTTCTGAGGCTATAGTAGAAGGCATTTACTCACGATTCCACGCAGTGGAACTGAACACGGAACCCAGAACTCGGCACCACCGGAACCATGTGGTTGAGAAGCAAGCTTCTTACCACACAGCCACGCCTGAGCCTATTGTAATTTCTATAACATGATTTATTTCTAATATATTTTCTTTTTACTCTGTATTATATTTCCTCGCATTATTGGTTTAAACATGATTCCTCATTTCGTGTTTATGTAAGTCCCTGCTAAATTGCTTTAATCGAAGACAATATTTTCTTTATAATTGCGAAATATTTATTACAACGATGCACAAACGCACACACACACACATACATACATACATACATACATACATACATACATACTCTTTTACTCATTTATTTGTTTCAGTCATTTGACTGCGGCCATGATGGAGCACCGCCTTTAGTCGAGCAAATCAACCCCAGGACTATTCTTTGTAAGCCTAATACGTACACTATCGGATTTCTTTTGCCGAACCGCTAAGTTACGGAGACTTAAACACACTAGCATCGGTTGTCAAACAATGGTGGGGGAAAAACACAGACACACAAGCACACACACACACACATACACACACGCACACATATACGATGGGCTTCTTTCAGCTGGTTGGCCCGAGTCTATAGTAGAAGACACTTGCTCAAGGTGCCACGCAGTGGGACTGAACCCGGAATCATGTGGTTGGTAAGCAAGCTACTTACTACACAGCCACTACTGCGCCTATACATACACTCTACATAAAGAGAGATATACAAACGTATATAAAAATATTCATTTATTTTTGCTTTATACATTATTCATCTTCATGTACCTAAGTATCACTCCATCTAACTACGTATCAATCGCATTTCCTTTATTGTACTTTACCCACGTATTGTTTCAGTTTGTCCAGCTGTTACATAACTCGAGTGTTATTTAACCACATCAATTATTAAACGTGAAGAGACACAGTTTTATATTCAGCGGTTGTTGTCGACTAGACCGGATATAATTTGTATGGCGTCTCATATTTATATTTGAGCAGTCGTCTTTTTATATTCCTTGTTCCGATCCTCTCATTATAATCTGGCATATGCATTCATATATGCATACACACTTACATAACACGTATATTAAAACACACACACACACATACACATAAACAGAGGCTAGAAAGCGATTGTAAAAACATGTTAATATGTATATTATTTTACAAATTCCATTATCTCGAAAGCTTCATACATTCCATTGTGGTTTTATAGTGTAAAATCCATCCATACGTTCATCTATTTTTAAAATTGTTTTTTGCAGGTTCAGTTAAAAGATAGTCAATGGTTGAGAATGGAATTAATATACCATTATGCCTACTAAAAGAAAATAACAACAAAACACAAAAAAACCGAGTGAGCTGAACCGAAATTAATATTTCTAATGGAATAGGTTGTTCCTAAAGAATGAGTTGAATATGTATAACGATATGGACATTTCCAAGTGACTAGCGTTTTTGGTTCGAGGCTACAGTTTCGGTATGATAAACTAAAAATTACAAGAGATTCATAAAACAGAAACAAAAGAAATAAAACTATTAACAATTAGACTGCTTATTACAGAAAATACTTGATCTTTTCAACAAAAGACTTCTACACGAGCCATTCTAATTACTTGGATATCAACAATGATTTCGTCTCCTTCGTTGTCCACTCACGCAAAAATATTCAACACCACCTTAAAAGTCAAAACATTGACTGACACTAAGCCTATGAGGATGTAAAGAAACGATACAAGAATAACAGTTCCCCCGAGATTGGTCCTCTAAATCATGACAGAATTCTCACACGTGTATTAATTAAGATTTCTCTTTATCCAAGTGCAGATCCAGATTTTGCGCCATATATATATATATATATATATATATATATATATATATATATATATATATATATATATATATATATATATATATATATATATATATATATATATATATGTATATATGTATGTATGTGTATATATATATATATATATATATATATATATATATATATATATATATATATATATATGTATATATGTATGTATGTATATATATATATATATATATATATATATAACATGCACACACACACACACACATATATATATATATATATATGATATGTCTTATATATATATTTATATATAACATATACTATATATATATATACATATATATACACACATACACACGTAATAACCCGAAACGCAGCGGTGGAGATATTCCCAGACTGATCGGTCAGTTTCGGCTTACTGCTGTCTAAATAAATTATCTTATTTCTTTACTTCCCACAAGGGGCTACATACAGAGGGAACAAACAAGGACGCACAAATAGATTAAGTCAATTATATCGATCCCAGTGCGTAACTGGTATTTATTTAATCGACCCCGAAAGGATGAAAAGCAAAGTCGACCTCGGCGGAATTTGAACTCAGAACGTAAAGACAGACGAAATACCGCTAAGCATTTCGCCCGACGTGTTTACGTTTCTCCCAACTCGCCGCCTTATAAATTATCTATCTATCTATCTATCTATCTATCTATCTATCTATCTATCTATCTATCTATCTATCTATTTACTGGTTTCGGTAACTAGACTACCGCCTTCAAGTTTCTATATCCAGTATTATTGAATTTATATTGCTTCAATGCCGATGCTTCAAACATGCCCCTCTAGGACCTTCCATCTATCTATCTATCTATCTATCTATCTATCTATCGATCTATCTATCTATCTATCTATCTATCTATCTATATACCGTCTACTATTTAATATCTATCAGTTTAAATACAGTTTTGAAAGGCTTCATGCTGGACTGGCAAGAAAGGAAGGTCACAATATTAAGCAAATATTTCCTCTGAGCATGACCATTTATTATCATATGACAATATCTGACAAGCTCGCAGCTTTAGTTAAAATTCCTTAAAGTGCATCCTTCAATGAAGTAATACTGGAATACGTATTTGTATATTAAAAGTGAAATAGAAAGGGATAATTAATGTGGTGGAAACATTTCTCTTCCTTCTCTCTCTGCCGCACTCTTTATGCCTGTCTGTCTACTTGTGCTCTGTTTGTTCTTATAATCTCTCTCACTCTATGTATGTATGTATGTATGTATGTATGTATGTATGTATGTATGTATGTATGTATGTATGTACGTATGTATGTATGTAGGTATGTACGTATGTGTGTGTAAGCATGTTTATATGTATGTATGTATATATATGTATATATATATATATATATATATATATATATATATATATATATATATATATGCCTACTTATACTAGTGTGTGTGTGTATATGTGTCCGTTCTTTTGTTTGTGCGTGCATTTGCGCGTGTTTGTACGTATCTGCATGTGTAGGTATACGCATACTTTTACATAGCCATGTATATACAAACATGCACACAAAGACACGCGCGTACTCAAACACACACACACACACACACACACACACACACACACACACACACACACACACACACACACACAAACATGACGCATTCTATTTATCTCATTTAACGTGGATAAACTAACAAAGGCCGCAAACTTGCCATATATTTGGTTTGAAAAATCTTCTGAAACAGACTATAGTATCACAAAGCACATAAGTGTTTTAGTAGTAGACAAAAAACAAGACGTTAGAAAAATGAACGGGGACATAAAAACAAAACGGACATTGTTTACAGAGAACAGAACGAACACATAGGAAAACAAAGCCACTTATGGAATTATTCCTTTATCAGCCACTTATGGAAATATTCCTTCATCAGCTGTCTCTATTCTAAAACTAGGCGTTTCGAAGATAAGGCAGGACGCACTCTTAGAATAGTTTCTTCCTGAGTAGTGGATTAACCCACTAAAAAGAGGATTCCAAGGTAGCAAACATAAACCAAGACAGGAAAAGTTGGACAGTGAAAACAACATTCAAAAGGCCGTAGTGCCAAACGCGATGGGATACTGAACGCTGTAGATATGACGAAGCTGAACGGAGAATTGAGAGCTTGGTTGGATCAACTTTTCGAGTCGAAATCGGGTGATTTCTACCAACGAGGTATTGAAAATTTTGTTGTAAAAAGTTGTAAACAACAGGAGTGAATACATTATTGATTAATTAGTTGTTATTTTTTTTATTAAACCTTTTAAAAAATTTAAATTTAAAAAAAACGGCAGGAACTTAGTTGCCAACCCAATATTTGTTCAACATGCCTTACAATGGAATCAAACATAAGACCTCACGGTTACGGAATGAATGTCTTTACCACTTCACCATGCCTGTGATCATCACATGAGCCATAGTGTTACGGTAAACTTTTATAACAAACTGAGCAATTATTGATTTACCAATAAATTATTTAATTAATTATTACATAGTTTTCCAAATGTTTCACCAAACCACTGTGACATTCTCAATGGCCTTTTGTGTGTTACTGTTTCTTCTTTTGGATACGACTGATATTTATTCTTATTTAATTACATATGTGTGAATGTCTATGAACTTTTAAAAAAATATTTTCTGTTTTATTGATGCGCACACGGACATGTAACACACACACATCCATATGTGTGTGTATACATACATACATAAGATATATGTGCGTGTATGTATGTAAATGTATATATACATATGTATATAAATATATAAATATATATATATGTATATAAATATATATATATACATACATACATATATATATTATATATATGTATGCATTAATACATATACATATACAATATATATACATATGTGCATGCGTGCATATGTATAAATATGTATATGTATGTGTGTGCACATGATGACAACTTTTTTTCTGTCATATAACTGCAGATAGCCAATCTCTCACTGCTGTTGTCACAAATATACTGCGTTCGAATTTTACTTCATGGTCTGTAATATATATATATATATATATATATATATATATATATATATATATATATATATATATATATATATATATATATATATATATATATATACGATTTCTATTGGAAAATGCTCCGCTTTCCAGCCTGCGTCTTCAGATAAGTTTACATAACGGTCAATCTTTCTAACCCGAGCGACGTCCATGTTATCTTCATGAGGGACCGTTAACTCGTCTAGATTCACAACTTTCATTCTTTCACACCACATTAAAATGTCCGGTTTTCTTTCGTAACTGGGATACAAAGGAGTCCATGGAATGTAGCGCATCGCCCGGTCCAGGAATCGAAACCCCGATCTTGCAATTGCTAGTGCAAGAACCCTAACCATTAGGCCACACGCTTTCCCAATCCACTGCGCGAGAGTAAATTGTTTATGATACAAACAATTCAACGTTCATTTGTTACACTTTTGTTACTGTTAAAAACATGTATCCCCAAGATTTGGTTAAACTGATAGAGACAGCTAATAGCTGTGGAGGGTTGAATAAGGAATTAAAACAACAGCAACTCTATTGGACAGCGTTAGGAAAATTCAATTTATACTTTAGTATGCCTACAGGGAAGACAGATTTTATTAATTACCACAAGCTGAATAGATGATGTGATTCGCGAAACAAAGCTAAACTAATAAATCTATGTACCATTAAAACAAGAGAACTTCAATCCATACTAAGTAGACATTTTGGCAAGAGATTTTCAGAGTGATTCCACCCATCGTATTTCATTTATCTGAAAACGAGTTCTTGCCAACATATAGCATTTGCATATATACATACATGCGTGCATGCATACATACTTACATACATGCATACACACAATTATATATGTGCATATGGAAGGGGAAAGAGACGCAAGCACACACAAGCATAAGTACGACTTTAATTATGCGAATATATACATATGTAGCAATATATTTATATATACATACATATATATATATATATATATATATATATATATATATATATATATATATATGTATATATATACATATATATGCATGCATATATATGTGTATATCCATCTATTTACATATACACACACACATATATATGTATATATACACACATATATGTACATATAGATGTATGTATGAATGTATTTATCTCTCTCTATATATGTATGAATATACATTTATATACATTATATATATATATATATACATTATATATATATATATGTATATATATATATATATATATATATACATATATACAATATATATACAAATACATGTATGTATGATGGTATCTCTCCATATATACAAATATGCATTTATATATAAATTATATGTGTGTGTATATATATATATATATATATATATATAAGTATAAGACACACACACATACATACACACACACACACACACACACGCACACACATATATATATATATGTCTTTTTGTACATATGTAGCTTACCCGTGTATCCATTATGTTTCAATAGCTTAGCCTCTTTAATTCGTTTCCACGAAATCTGGATAAATATTTAATAATAATAGCCGAGTGATGTGTTTAAGATTTTCTATCAGTGCTCATTCAGTAGTGGTTTTCTATGTTCAACGATGCGCTGTACATTTTTCTAATGAAATCTTGTATATGTGAGATTGTGCATACACACACACGCACACATACCCTCATCACAGAGATATATATTCACATTCAAGCACTTATCTCCTTCCCTGTCATGCTCTCTCTCCCCCTTCCTCCCCCTCTCTTTCTCTCCCTCCCCCCTCTCTCTCTCTGTCTCTCTCTCTCTCTGTCTCTCTCTCTCTACACACACACATATATATATGTATATATATATATATATATATTTATATGCACACAAACATACACACATGCATATATGCCTGTGCGTATATATTATGTGTCTGTGTGATGTGATGGCATTTTATATAGAAGTTATGAGTATGTATAGATACGTATTGTATATATGTATATATATATATATATATATATATATATATATATATATATATATATATATATATATATAAATATATATATATATATATATATATATATATATATATATATGTATATATTTATATATTATATGTCCGTGTGATATGATAACATTTCATATAGGTGTTGTGAATATATGTATATATATATATATATATATATATATATATTTACAAATATATATATATATATACATATACATGTATATGTATGTATATATATTTATATATATATGTACATATATGTATATATATATATATATATATATATATATATATATATATATATATATATATATATATATATATATATATATGATATACATACATATGCATATATATGTATACTAAGGTACTACATAAGCATCTGCTTCGCTAAAAATAGAAGTCAAAATACTTCTAAGCCACAGGAGAATCACAAAATTAATACATACATGATACGAAAAAATTTTAGTGAACAACAGTAACGTCCTACATCCACGAAGAATGCAAGAATAATGCTGCTTAATTTGATATCATGATTTCGAATTTAGCGCCAAATGTGCCTGATTGTTCTCAGTCAAATCTGCCAGTGATGGTTATCAGAATCCTCCCCCCACAATCACACACCATGCTTGTAAATTCAGTGGTCGAACCCCGCTTCGTGGTTGAACACCATTGAAACAAACGAAATGCGTGAAATGTTTTTGAAAATAAACATGAGAACGGTGATATTTCTAAAAAGGCTTTTATGATCCGATACTCACTAGACACTCCTTGATGCCAAATACTAAAACTGAAGCCCTAGGGCCACACTTCCATCTCGTTTCTAAAACCAGGGGATTCAGATTCATTCTCATTCTACAGAGCTATTTGCAAATCTTACACAGAAACTAAGCCATATACCTTCAACGACTTACTTCATATATACACACTTCACACTTCGAGACACACACTTCACGTCTGGCTGTACAGCATTTTTGTTTGTTTATTTCACCGTTTCGTTTTCCCGTCTTGTTTTCCGTCCGCCACTACCCTCCACGAAAACAATTTAATTTGTGTTCGTGGGAAGAACCATTTTAACGATGCGTACTGCCTTAATTCTTCGAAACGCCGGAGTTTTAATGGTGGCAGCTGATGAAGGGGATGTTTCTATGTGGCCTGCTTGTTTTTTGCACCTTGTTTACCATTTTTGTCCTTGTTCTTTTGCCACGTCATGTACCCAGTTATGTATCTATATGTACATGTGGATGAACGTATATACATACATGTACATATATATGCATATACTCATATATTGTTTATATATATATATATATATATATATATATATATATATATATATATATATATATATATTTTATTTAAAGGCAGCAGAAATAACTGGAACGTGAAACTCTGAGTAACAGCATTTTGTTATATTTCTGCTGCTTTTAAATAAAGCATATTACTCTACCTCTGGTATTTGAGTACTCTTTTTTCCACCTTGTTTCACATTTATGTGCTTAATCCGGTATATATATATATATATATATATATATATATATATATGTGTGTGTGTGTGTGTGTGTGTGTGTGTGTGTGTGTGGTTGTAAACACACAAACACACACAGACGCATATATATGTACACACACATGAATGTATATAAATATATATGTGTGCGTATCTATGTAAATACGTATGCTTCAGCATACGTAGATCACATTCTCTCCCGCCGTACACCTCTGTAGAAGGATATCAGCGACAAATATTTCCATTAGCTCCAGCGACAAGTTCTCTTCTCTCCCCTCCGCATCACTCTCCACCATATACACACTGCTTTGTCTTATTACTCGACGTTAAACCACACTCTATCTTTTAGAGTGGAAAATCAAAGGAAAACACATTAGATAAATGTAATCCTAGATAGACTGTCTGAAAAAATAATATATATGTATAATGGACAGGTTATGGATAAAATTCCTTCGATCAAAGGTCAGGTTTTGTTGACCTGAATTAAACGTCTTCATCCTTGAGAGCAACAACAGCATCGGCGACAACAACAACAACAACAATCTTCACTCACCTGTTTGTCTCTATTGTTTATATGATAAATGGGAAACATTTTGCAAGAGAGAGAGAGAGAGAGAGAGAGAGAGAGAGAGAGAGAGAGAGAGAGAAAGTGAGAGAGAGAGAGAGAGAAAGTGAGAGAGAGAGAGAGAGAGAGAGAGAGAAAGAGAGAGTGAGAGAGAGAGAGAGAGAGAAGTTGTATTTTATTAATTTTATCAGAGAAATCCCGGCGGAGTGATTATGGTTGCAATATTTAGAGCCATCAAAGATAGTCTTTATTACAGTAGACTTGGCTGCGTGGTTAAAAAGTTTTCTTCGCAACCAGATGGTTTCGGTTTCAGTACCTCTGCGTGGCACCTTGGGCGAGTTATTTCCACTGTAACTCCGGACCGACTAATACATTGTGAGCGAATTTCGTAAAGAGAAACGGTGTGGAAGCCCTTCGCAAATTATATATATATATATTTAAAATATATATATATATATATATATATATATATATATATATATAAAATTATACATGCATGTACATATCTATATACGTATAGATTGTTTGAAGTGGTGTATAGATTTTATATATGAAGAAAAAAGAGCTAGTCAGGATGTTGAATAAAAATTATTTAGCGCTCTCGTCTCTTTTGAAACAAAAAAAAAAGGAAAAACGGCGCATCCTGAGCCATAAGCTCATAAAGACGATTTC
Source organism: Octopus bimaculoides (assembly GCF_046866305.1). Taxonomy (NCBI): domain Eukaryota; kingdom Metazoa; phylum Mollusca; class Cephalopoda; order Octopoda; family Octopodidae; genus Octopus; species Octopus bimaculoides. Next base: position 13,591,888 of record NC_142938.1, read on the forward strand.
CCTGATTCTGGTCTCGACTCTGGTCCGTTGCAGGATTTCATTTTCTTGATCCGCCTGCTTGATCCGCCTGCGTGTTTCACTCTTTTGCAGGATTTCATTTTTCTTGATCTGCCTACTTGATCCGCCTGCTTGTTCCACTCTTTCCTTCTTCCAGTTGGCTTCCATAATTTCCCACTCCAAAGGCTTCAATTCCTATGTTGTATATATTGAGCTTGCTAGCTTCTCTATTCTCTCTACTATGTCATTTTATATAAAACTTTTCAAACCCTTTATATTTTAATTTTTTTACTTGCAGCAGGCCACAGAACACTGCAGGTAAGCTCAATGCCATCATTTCCTCGCAGGAGAGTTCACTACCATCAAATTCACCGCGAGGAAAGTTCATTGCGATTAAAGTTTACCGAGAAAATATATCCATAGCATCTCACCATTCATAGTTACAAAAACTATTTTATTAAAAAAAAAAAAAAATGAGAACAATTGAAGTTGAAAAATTATATCAAAAGATTCGGACGGTGAACTACAGTTAATTGATGACGGTGAACTACGGTTAATTGATGACGGTGAACTACGGTTAATTGATGACGGTGAACTACGGTTAATTGATGACGGTGAACTTACCGGATATGGGTTTCTGGTGATCACTATATGATACATCAATCTCATAATCTGCTTACTCCAATTGGAAAGGGGTCGTTGCTGAAGCATTTGTTGATTCACTGAGGTTTGCGTCCGTGGATGATTTTCCACGTGTTTTACCATCAGAGGACACCACACTACTCTGTCCTCGTCTTACAAGTCTTTCCCTGATGTATCGTTAAGCCTTCCTCGGTTTTCGAAAGAGTATCCATATTCAGTTCCGAGTATATTTCTGTATGGATCACTGGGTCCGATTGATTCTCGGCTTCCCATTCTCGGTCAATCATGCAGCTGTCATTCACGTTGGTACACGTTACAATGGATTGCAGAGGCGAGGATTGTAAGCCTGTAACCACCACTAGTCTTTCCTGGCGTAGTGAAGTCTTCTACGCAGCCGCGAAGGTGTAAATGTCTTCTGCTCTAGTCTTGCGTTGACCAATGTCTTGAGTTTGGAAGGTGAAACTGTGTGGAATCCTTCGTATATGTATGTGCATGTGTATGTAAATAAGTATGTTTATAAGTGTGTTCGTAGCTTTGTGTTTGTTTCTACTTGAAAACCGACACTGGTTTGTTTGCGTCTCAGTAACTTAGCAGTTCGGCAGATATAACGTTAGCATGAGCACCACTCTTAAAAAGTAAAAAAAATAATACAAGAGTCGATTTGATCCAATAAACCCCTCCAGATGGTACTCCATATTAGCTGCAGTCTTATGACCGGAACAACAGGTAAAAGATAAGCATTATATATATCGTGGCATTCCGTCGGTTACGACGATGGGGGTTCCAGTTGACCCGATCAACGGAACAGCTTGCTCATGAAATTAACGTGCAAGTGGCTGAGCACTCCACAGATACGTGTACCTTTAACGTAGTTCTCAGGGAGATTCAGCATGAAACAGAGTATGATAAAGCTGGCCCTCTGAAATACAGGTACAACTAAATTTTGCTAGATGAGTGGACTGGAGCAACGTGAAATAAAGGACAGCACACGTCGCTGGGAATTGAGCTCACGACCTCACGATCGTAAACCGAATACCCTAACCACCAGCCACGTGCCTTCAATATATATATATATATATATATATATATATATATATATATATATATATATATATATATATATATATCATGGCGCACGCACACGCACGCATACGTACACACACATGCATACATATACATACATGCGTGCACATACACACACACAATTGTGTTTATATATAAATATATATATATAAATATATATTTATAGATAGATAGATAGATATGTGTGTGTGGATGTATTAGAGAGAGAGAGAGAGAGAGAGAGAGAGAGAGAGGAGTAGAGTGTGTGTGTGTGTGTGTGTGTGTGGCGTCCGGACATTTTGTCGCCGGATTTGATTATAACCTTCCGTGTATATTTTTTGACTAATGGGACATTATTTTCCCATTAAAATAAAATTCAATTGTTTAAAAATATATTTATTTGTATTAATCATATTTTCATTTAAATAACCAAATAAATTTATGTATTTTATGCAAATAGTTAAACAAAGCTGTCACGAGGACACCATAGCTATATGTAACTGATGCCTAAACAACGTGAAAATCTTGTATTGTACCATGATTTTTATTATTTGTTTCTTCATTGTATCAAGCAAATTTAATGAAACGAAGATTACCAGAGCAGATGTTTAAGTTCAAACCTCACCAATGTCGCATGCAGGGTTAAGTTTTGAATATTGAATAATAATAATAATAATAATAATAATAATAATAATGATAATAAATGCCAGGATGCAGTACCAGGCAGTGGCTCTCATGGCTTCTGATCTTAATTGATTGGAAGTGATATCATGTACATTGTTTTGTCTTGGTATAAAAAAGATGAGCTACAGCAAATATTCTGCCTAATACCACAGATTTGCTGGTCAGTTGTTTGACCTTAACCAGTTGAGCATGTCCCTTGGTGGCTGACGATATGTGCATCTCTGATGATGACTGAAACAAGTAAAAGAGAGTAGAATTAAATAACAAAGAATAATTTCTTACAAAGACCCAAGGTAACAGATTTAGTCAGGGTGCGGAAAGATTACTCGATTAAATGGCCCACAGTACTTAAAGAAATTTTACCAGCCCCTGATTTGAACCCCCAAAATAAACAGTAGCAACACATATCCAATGGAGTTATGTCTGACGTTCTATCGATTCTAATCACCAACAATCTGCAATCTTCTAATAAATTTTACATTCATTTCATTAGAATAAATTACAAAATTGTTCTAACGAATCTTTTAATGATCATGTTATAAACAAAACAAGAAAACGTTGAATAATATTTAAATTTTTAGCAGTGTACTCTTCGTACATCTTTGACGATAGTCTTTATTCTAGTTGCTAGCTGAGTAGTTATTTAACGATTATTTAGACATACAGAACAGTGAAAGTGAAATAAACATACATGTTAACAAACACATTAACATACTTGTTCGTTCGACTTTATTTGAAAGATGAATTTAATGACTTATTATCTGGAGATGCCTGTAAATTGAAGAGAATGTTTTAAATGCAGCGTGATGTGATCTGTTTCGGAAGAAATAACGTCAGTGTTCAAAATTGGGAGGATATTTATGTCTCAGACAAAGCTAAAGAATATATGAAATTAACTGATATAATTATAAACTTTATTCAGCAATATAACTAATTCTTATATGCACACACGGAAAAGAAAGGGGGGAAAAGTTGTGGGGACCTCGAAGTTTCCTGGTAAACTGTGAGTTTCCCACCAACGGAGTTTTGTTTAGTTAGTATTTTTCCAGGTTATTTCACATGCTTTCAACGAATGTGACATCGAACTCACGTGTAAACGGCTCCTTTCCTCAGGAAAAGAAAGATTTGGCTGCGATTTCTTGCACACCCTGCTACCACATAACAGCTATTTCGGGTCATTTATCGAAGATAGCTGTCACGTGGTAGTAGGGCGTGTTAGAAATAGCAGCCAAATCTTTGGATGTGAGACGCGTTGAATGTACTCGAAAAAAAAAAAAACTTATGGAAAAAATTGTTTCACACCAAGGTTACGAAATGGTCTTTTACGAAATATTTACCGCATTTTAAAAGTCATTTTCACTTTAAAGTATTTTTTAGATATGCCAAAAAAAAAAATTTTGTTATGGCATTCACTTGAAAATTATTAAAAAAACCTTAAAATATTGTCTGTTTAAAGAAGGCTGAAATATAAATACTTACTGTACAAACAACTTACATTCTTGAAATCACATTCATTTAAGATTTTTCTAAATGATGAAAATATTGTATTTAACAAAAGCGAAAATAGAAACATTTACCGTAAAAAAAAAAAAAACGTATTTTTTCGTTGTCAAGTCACTAATGTGTCTGAACAAAAGATCACAGTTTCTTCCCATTCAGGATTAAGTTACTTTCAGAGTATTTTTCCATTAGGCAACATTTTGGATATGTATAACCCAAATACCCCTAATATATAAAAAAAACAGTTATCCGATTTACGCGAAACTTGTTTTATTCCGTTTGTATTAACATTTCAGTGGACTTAATTCATAGTATTTTCTCATTATGCGCCAGTTTGGCTGGGTAAGATTGCAAGCAAGGAAGCAAGATTCTAGTTCATTTTGAATGTATTATATATATATATATATATATATATATATATATATATATATATATATATATATATATATATATATGCATATATATGTATATATATATATATAATATATATATGGTATATATATATATATATATATATATATATATATATATATATAGCTTTGTTTTAAGCGTGTGTTTAACTATGGCATTTCCATTCTGTTGTGTTTCTATTTTATCTCTGTATAGTAAGTTGTTGTTCTTATCTCTGACTGAAGACATATTCAATTATTTACAAACAATATTTTCTTGTATGTTAAAATTTTATACGAGCTCAGATGTTTAGAAACACACACATACACACACATACATGGATACAAACATGCATACGTATATATAAATATATATATATATATATATATATATATATATATATATATATATATATATATAAATGAATGTAGGTACAACCATTATATATATACATATGTATGTATATATATATAGATGTATATATATATATATATATATATATATATATATATATATATAAATATATATATATATATATATATATATCTATATATACACACACATACTTACAAGCACACAGACACAGACACAAACGCACACACATACGCACATATATAGTATATATGCCTATATGTATACATATTGTACATATATATATATATATATATATATATATATATATATATATATATATATATATATATGCTTGTATGTATGCTTGTCTGTATATAAATTTATATATTTGTATGCATGCCTGTGTGTGCCTGTATTTGTGTGTGTGCATTTGTGTTTGCCTGTGTTTGTATATGAAATGCTGTATTAGTTTGTGTGAAGTTCTTGGACAAGTATTCAAAGAATAAGACAGAAAAATATAAATAAAATGCTAATTTGCATGAAAGCAGTTTAGATGCAGGGAAGATAGGCATCAATTACGTGGGGGCTAGTAGTAGTAGTAGTAGCAGTGGTGGTGGTGGTGGTGGTCTGTGTGTCTGCGTATGACTGCTGGAGAAGATGTCAAAGTTTTATACATTTCAAACGCGCCATATTACATCCTTCCAAACACGAACGGAATTATATATATACATATATATAATATATATATATATATATATAATATATATACATATATATATACATATGTGTGTGTATGTTTGTATATACATATACATATGTATGTATGTATATATATATATATATATATATATGTCCTATCATTACATCTTAATTAAAAATATTTTTATAACGTTATATGAAAAGAGAACTAATACAGAAAGAAAGACAAACAGACATAGAGAAGAGAAGAAAAGAAAGAAAGAATGAAAAGAATGAAAGGAAAGGAGGAAGAACATTACGAAAAGCCATCTATTTATGCAGTCGAAATAAGGTCTCTATTATTCGTCGTCATAATTAGTGATTTAATGATACTCGCTAGAAAGCTGCAATTTAAAAAGGGAATTTGAACTCTGTGTTTACAAGTGTGTCATATAGAGGAGATCATTGGTTTAAATGGATCATGGCTATTTAAGATGACCGACTTGATAGGACAAGCTTGCCAGGCGAAAGAAGAATAAGTTGCTTCAGTAAAATCCTGGAACTCCAGGAAACTTATGATTTGCGTCAGCAAAACTTAATCAGTATGAGAGAGAGAGAGAGAGAGAGAGAGAGAGAGAGAGAGAGAGAGAGAGAGAGAGAGAGAAAGAGAAGAGAATGAAAGAGACATAGAATTCGTGGGTGATTAGATAGAGGTAATTAGGTTAGGGCGTTAGGTAGGCAGCCACGCTGTACTTGCTTAGAGTGTGTGCGCTCTGAGTTCAAACCTTGATGATGTCAAACTTGTCTTTCATCATTACGGAGGCAAAAATATAGAGAAAGTTAGAATGAAAGTCATATGATCGGCTCCTTGCATTCCATGTTCAAATCCTTCCATTGTCTACTTAATTTCGAATCACCTGGTCTGACATCACTGTTTTGCAATTTAGTTGTTTTTAACGGAGTTCACTTTGTTGCAAGTGTTCTTGCCAGGCCTCATGTTTCGGGGGAGAGTCCTTTCCTTCTTCCTCCTGAAAAACTGTAATGGGTTACGGGCATTGTACATTGTCTTTTGACTGTCATTTTATTATTTTTAGCCAGTCCTCGCGACTCTGACTGGCATGACTTGATAAGCTTTCTCCATACTGGTCGGCTTTTCGCTTTGAGTTTACCATTTATTATGATGAATTCCTTTCAACTTCATATTCCTTTTTGCAGTATCTTTGAATCTCAGTTGAGGTCTTCCATTGTTTCTTTTTGCCTTTCATAGATGGGAGTAAATGAGTTGTCTGGGGAGTCTGCTGTTGTCCATCTTGTGTACGTGTCCCAGCCAACGTAAATATATTTCATTGGAGATTTCCATCATAGGAGGTAGATAAGCACATCGGAGGGTCTCTTCATTCTCCTCTGTCTAAAAGATTAATAAAGACTTTGATTATAGCATGAATAATATGGGCTCACTTTTCGTGAAATCGCTGATTACGAGAGAGTTGAAAAAATAGAAAGTGTTATAGCACTTTGGATGCAAAATGACTAAGCAAAAAGTGAAAAACTGGGAAGATGATTCGTGTAAAGAGCAGCCAGTGATAAGTGGCGCGATTACAACGAGAGGTCAAAATTCGGGAGAAAGTAAAGAATGGGAAAGTTTGGTACAAAGGGAAAAACTATTCGTAACTAAGTCCAGATCAAATGAAAGGGGAAGTGATGTTAGTTTGAAGTAAATTTGAATCTTGTCATCATCTGCTTGCATCATACTCTTAGACTTGTGTTTCTGTTACATCTGTTTATCATCTTTTATGTTAGGTGGGGGTGGTCATGCAATGGTTAAGATTTCTCCATACTTAATGACAACACTTGCTTTGTGTTTAATATTGATTTCAACTTTTGGCAAAAGGCTAGCATGTATGGGGGAAGGGACTAAGTCGATTACATAGACGCCAATATTCAACTGGTAGTTATTTCATCGACCCCGAAAGGATGAAAGGAAAAATCGACCTCGGTGGAATTTGAACTCCGAACGTAAAGACGAACGAAATGCCGCTAAGCATTTTGCCCAACGTGCTAACGATTCTGTCAGCTCGTTGCCTTACTTTGTGTTAATATTGCTCTTCTAGATCAATTACTCTCTGGAATTCAACTCCACGCTCACGTTGTTCTTACAATGGTTCTATTTGAACATCAAATGCATTAATTCTCACCAGTCTCAGATGGGCAGCTACTATCACGGATAAATCTTTACCTCCTCTTTTGACTAATATGTAACAGAAAATAGCAACGTGAGATTTTGTTAGTCAACAATGTAATAAAAAAAGTGTCTGCGATATGGAATTGACAACAATGAATAATTTATCTCCTAGTATTGTATCTGATGAAATTTTAATTAAAACAGATCATTACAAAAATATTAATGACTCTTTTTGTAATTTTTTAAAAATAAAAATGATAAATTTAATATTCTAGGCTAAACACATCACATGATGTGAGGTCAACATAATGAACTATTTCTGCCATTTGACATCCAGCTATTATAATAAAGTCATGCTAGACACAGCTCACATCCTACGCATGGCACTTCCAATTCAATTGCACAAATCACTCTGTACACATTATGCATACCACATTGGACATTCTCTATACAAGCAAATTTAATAAAATAATATAACACATAATCTAAGCATTAACCACCCAGCATTAAAATATATATCTTAAGTCACTCAATACATACAAAACAGATACCACCCCGGCATAAATAGCACAGTACGTTGTACATATTGGTTTCAAATTTTGGCAGACGACCAGTATATTCGAGGTTGAGGGCAAGACTATTACGTCGACCCCCCAGTGCTCATTTGGGTCTTATTCTTATCGGATCCAGTGTTCAACTGCAGCTTATTTACCTTGGCTCCGAAAGGACGAAAGGTAAAGTAGACCTCGGCAGAATTTGAACTCAGAACGTAACGTGGGAAGAAATGTCGCAAAGTTCAAGGTGTTTGAAAAGTCTATGTCACATTCTGAGAACTCTTATATCATGAACTACAAATTGTAGCATGATTGAACTAGTACCATTTAAAATATAAAAGTGTCAAGTTTCTCCTGGTAATTTAATTTTAATTTAATCAATTAAATTTAATTTTGTGTTTTGTCTCTGTTCAGATCCAATAATGTCATTCACGAAGCAAGAGAAGTCATTTTGTTTTCTAGAATGTGCTAAAACTGAATCATGAACACGTGTTCAACGCAACGGTTACCAAGCAGACACCGGGCAGACGTTCGATTTTCAATTGGCATGCAAAATTGAAGGAGTAGTTTTCTTAGAGTTCTTAGAATGGGGCATAAACTTTTGAAACACTGTATTTTGTTCGGCGCGTAACGATTCTGCCAGCTCGTCGCCTCATATACGTTGTACATATTGTGTTTAACAAACAGACTAATCATGAAAATAACACCAAGAATAAAACAAATGCTCAACAAATGAAAATAAATGTAGCATAAGTACACAACCGTAAATGGCCTAAAGAAACTACTGTATATACCTTAGAAACACACACACACATACATGCAAGTATATATATATATATATATATATATATATACATATATATATATATATATATATATTTCTTTATTGCCCACAGGGGGCTAAACATAGAGGGGACAAACAAAGGGATTAAGTCGATTACATCGACCCCAGTGCGTAGCTGGTACTTATTTAATCCACCCCGAAAGGATGAAAGGCAAAGTCGACCTCGGCGGAATTTGAATTCAGAACGTAAAGACAGACGAAATGCCGCTAACCATTTCGCCCGGTGTGCTAACGATTCTGGTTCGATACCTAATATTATTGAGGAATGAAACTCCCTTAGTACAATTGGTATATATTAAGCATACAGTTCTTATCCAGTCAAGCGATAGCGGGAAGACAAGCACAAGCACAAAAAACACATACACATAAATATACATACACACACACACACACACACACACACACACACACATATATATATATATATATATATATATATATATATATGCGGAAGGCTTCTTTCAGTTTCCATCTACAAAATTCACTCACAAAGCTTTGGTAGGCCCGAGGCTATAGTAGAAGACACTTGTCCAAGTTGTCACGCAGTGGAACTGAACCCGGAACCATGTGGCTAGGAAGCAAGCTTCTTACCTCACAGCCATATATATGTGTGTATGTGTGCGTGAATGTGTGATATTTATCTTCGTTTTCTCTCCAAGTCTTTTGTTCTTTTGTTAGTGTGTCAGGCACGAGCAATTTTGAATCATGCGTAATGGCGGTGATTGTTCGTTTTTATAACTCTTGACCGATGTTATAAGATATATTCATGGACAGAGAAAAACACATACCCCTCCCCCACACACTCATATATCAAAGCGGTATTGACCAAGAACCTCCCTCATACTATTTTGGAATGATCTTTGCATATCTTTCTTCAGTCATTTTTCCTTGTCTTCATTTTAGCTTTTCTTATGTTTGTAGATATAACATGAAACCATTAAGATCCAAGGATTTCTTGTATCTCTCTCTCTCTCTCTCTCTCTCTCTCTGCATATATATATATAATTGTGTTTATTATGCATGTGTGTGTGTGTGTGTGTGTATGTGTAGCATTTCAACCACATGCTTGTATTTGTTAGTTAAGTGTGCACCAATATGAACCGTGTTACCATCGTCATATCATGCCAGCATGAATTGAGTTGATTAATGAAATGAGCGGAGAAAATGGCATAATTCCTTGCAGCGTGAATATTTTTTTCTATTATTATTATTATTATTATCATCATCATTATTATTATTATTATTATTATTATTATTATTATTATTATTATTATTATTATTATTATTATTTTATTTTTATTTTTATAATATATCTGCTAAATCTCAGTCTATGGACTTGTAAACGGAAGAAGGACATTTTGAAAAACATGGTCAATCAATGAATATCAGTGATGTATAATTCTAGCACACCTTCGATCAGTGTCAGTTCGATCAGAGTTCATTTGGGGTGGGGTTGAGGGGGTTCATCAACAACATGACGAAAACAACCCCACGAACCGTCCTTCAGACGTTGATAATATTCTCCGAGCAAGAATAATTCACACGCATCTGAGACAGTTTTCTTAGGAAAGCATTCATCACGTCTATGAGCAGAAACTTCTGAAAGATATTTTAATGTTGGCGAGAAATCTTAGTGACATGAAACACTAGCAAGACAAAAATATTATATGTATGAGCAGACAACACGCCAACACGCTGTATCTTCATTACAGTGTAACGACTATCGATTAGACAGGTAACAAACTTTACAAATATTGGTTTGAAATTTTGGCTTAAGGCCTGTAATTATGTAGGGGAGACGTAAGTCGACTGAATCGACTGCAGTGTTCAACTGGTACTTATGTTATCGACTCCCGGAAAGATGAAAAGGAGAGTCAACCTCGGTGAAATTTGAACTCAAAACGTAAAAACGGACGAAATGCCGTTAAGCATTTTGCCCAGCGTGCTAACGATTCTGCCGGCTCACCGCCTTTAAATAACGGTTTCAAATTTTGGCCCAAGGCTTGTAATTATGTAGGGGAGACGTAAGTCGATTGAATCGACTGCAGTGGTCAATTGGTGCTTATTTTATCGACTCCCGGAAAGATGAAAAGGTGAGTCAACCTCGGTGAAATTTGAACTCAGAACGTAAAAACAGACGAAACGACGCTAAGCATTTTGCCCAGCGTGCTAACGATTCTGCCGGCTTACCACCTTTAAATAACGGCTTCACATTTTGGCTCAAGGGCAAAAATGTTCGGGGTGAAGGGGTAAATCGGTTACATCGACCCAAGTGTTCAACTGGTGCTTATTTTTACGACCCTGAGAGGATGAAGGGCAAAGTCGACCTCAGTGGTATTTGAGCTCAAGACGTAATGACAGACGAAATGCCGCTAAGCTTTTTGCCTGATGTACCAGTTCACTGCCTCTCAAACTTTACAATATGCAGTAAACGCCCTCCTATTCTCTCTCCTATCTTAATCGTTGAACCGAGTGGGCCTTAAACCCAGGGTGCAGCAAGCCGGGGCAAATACAGCAATTATTTCTACCCAACGCATTAACATACCTGACAGTTCGTCATATACACTAAACCTCCTCCCATCCGATACCACTGGGACCGAAATGTTGCCGGATGACTAAATTTTCCGGATATCTGATCATGAATATTAAAATTATTGTTGCATCATACGAAGCTCATTATAGCTCTGTATAAACATCATTATTATCATTAAGATTCTGAATAGAGTAGATATGAAAGAAATACGGAGAAATAAACATATAATTTAAATAAAGAACTAATTTAATTAACCTGGTAAAATAGAGGCTCTGTAAATTCAGTAAAATAAACATTGTACTTTGAGAACATCCATTTTAGACATGATAGAAACTTTCTTTCCTTTAATGACAATTAATTAATTAACACAAATTCTCTTGACTTTAATTAACAATACATTTTATTTTTATTTTTTCTCTGGATGATGTTTATTTGAGAGTTACAATTATTTGAGTTTTGGATAAGAAAGATGTTTCTGTATTCGGAGAATTTTTATGAATGCTAGACATTAATAACTTCGCCAAAAATAAACATAAAAGACTAAGGTTCTTTGTTCTGAACATGAGAATACATGAGAATACTCCGGCACTCCCGACAGGTTGTCTTTAGAAAAGTGAAGTCAAACCTTTTCTATGCATAGCACCCTTACGAAATATTTGTTTAATTTTTGCACCTTTATGTAGCAACAGCACGATAAAGTGATGGCTTGTTGCCAACTTAATGTGGCAGCCCCAGGAAAGAGAAGGATCTTACTGTTATTTACCCCAAGAAACACCGTTTCTAGCTGGCTACGCGACACAAGCATTCTGTGTCCTTACGTTTTCAAACAGGGGAGATAAGTACCTCCACCCAACAAATCCAGAACCTAGAGACTACTTAAAAATAAAGTGTCCATCAAGTACTGGAGTCGAAGGTATCAACTAACTTCTCCCTTGAAATTGTTGGCCGTGTGCATGAATCAGAAAACATTATTATTGATACGGTTTCCTTTTTTTTAAGACACTAAGGTGGGATTGCAGGAAAATTTAGCTGCTATTTCGTGCTGGAAAATTGACCAAAAAGAAACACAATCGATTAGTTTTTCAGTGGTTAACCATAATTCCCTTTGCGTTTCTCTATAAATGAGGCCTTCCATTGTACTTGATATTGGTTGACCTTAGATATATTGGTAGTAGTGATAGTCGTAGTAATATGGATGACGACGATGATACTGATGATGATGATGATGATGATGATGATGATGATGATGATGATGATGACGATGATGATGATGTTGATGATGATGAGGATAAACAAAAAAAAAAACAAATAATAAAAATACAACACAAAGGACAAAAAACATAGTTTTATCGTGGAACGGCAAAATCGTAAAGTTTTGAAAATCAATTCTCTTTAATAACGCCTCGAAGAAGAAGATGAAAATGCCATAATACCTGATCTGTTATATATATATATATATATATATATATATATGTTGTATAATATTTTATCTTCTTGCTTGCTTTTATGTTTGTTTTCTTAATTTTTATGTTTGCTAGATTATTCACCTTCCATACACCATACACCGTACTCCATACAATATACTCCATAATCTTCTCTCCGTTCCTTCACACCCGTGAGGAATCTATGAGTACCGTTTTAACCTTCAGAAATATCTTCTAGCAATGTAGCATTAGACATTCAGACATCCTTGACCCATCTCTCATTTCGACCTTTCCGACGATATTTCGATGCCTAGCCTACAGAAAGTCTTCAAATTTTTCGTTCAGTTCATAATAACTTTAGCGATTCCGCTAATATTGCCCAACAAACTTTTATTCGTTTTCTCTATTGCATTATTCTTTTTCTCCAGTTTTCGAGCAGTTATTTTACCACTAGCATAATGCTTTGGATTTATATGAATCATGAGAGCTGTACACGGCTATCTGTTTTACAAGAATATAAAACAGATTACCAAACCAGATAGGAACACAAGGTCGGTAGTTTCGTGTTATGGAAACCAACTGGATTTAGGAATGTGAAGACAAGCAAATAAAGAGGTCTTTACGCAGTTGCTGGTGTTGTTGTTGAGCCACAAGGCATCTGCTTCGATCTTAGATTAAACAGATCTATGTTTGAAGCAGTCCATTTCTGGCTATCACTTCAGTTTAGAGGTACCTAACTCAGACGTCATCACATAATGTGTTCTATATAGTTTTTGAAAATATTTCTAGCAGATCGAGCGCTGAGGTTAATTCTCCATTGTTGTTCCATCTTGTAGAAGTAGTAGCCAAGTCTCCCTCAAAACAAACCGTATCACCTTCACAAAAGGAGACAACGGGCAATACACACCTGAATACACACCTGAATACATTGTGTAAAGGGTGGGGTGGTGAAGACAGTTACGGTTTACCAAGAAAATATTATCCCGTAAAAGAGGAAAAAAATTAAAGAGTTTATTCCATAAACGAAATATATTTCATCTTTATTCTGTTGTAAAGTATTTTAAAAATGCTTCCATATTTTGTCCCGCGCAACGCTGTTTGTCATCGCTCGTCCTGTCATCGCTCGTCCTGTCATTGCTCGTCCTGTCATCGCTCGTCTATTCTGTCTTTGATTCACAAAAGTATTTATTTCTTTTCTTTTTACTCAGTTTCTGTTGGAAGTTTGGTTTTAGCTATGCCTACAAACCTTTAGGTTAACGCTCATAATATCACCTGGCTTGGGGACATGTTGTTATCTTTCTTTGGGTGATAATAAGTAGGCAGAAAATATTCGACTCTGCGTGTACTTGTAACTAACTGGCTCCGTCGGTTACGACGATGATGGGGCGGGGTTCCAGTTGATTCAACCAACGGAAGAGCCTGCTCGTGAAATTAACGTGCATGTGACTGAGCACTTCACAGATACGTGTGCCCTTAACGCAGTTCTCAGGGAGATTCAGCCAGCGTGACACAGTGTGACAGGGCTGGCCCCTTGAAATACAGTTACTACTCATTTTTGGCACCTGAGTGGACTGGAGAAACGTGAAATAAAGTGTCTTGCTTAAGGACACAACGTGTCGCCGGGAATTGAGCTCACGACCTTACGATCGTCAGCCGAATGCCCTAACCACTAAGCCACGTGACCTCACCATGGGAAAGAGAAAGAGAAAGAGACGTCAAGCCCAGTAATTGAATACTTAATTAATTTCTATGCAGAAAGCAGTAGAGCAAAGCTGACCACAGCAAGCTTGAACTCAAATCGCAAAACCCCTAAACAATTACATCAATACGCATGCCCGATCATCTAACGTCTCATCCAATCGACCACTTTATATTTAAAAGAATGCTAAATCTTTTTAACATTTATAGCTTTCCCAATTAGCCTAGCTTTTTAGTAATTTCTAAGGAAAATCAAGAGTGCAAAACGTTGACGCTTCGATGAAGCTATAATATGTTATCAAGCACGCAACTATGAGTCCACTGCACCTTATATTGCAAACTTGCAAGCTAATGAAGTTCATAAGATATTCGTTTATTCCTTTGTCACTCATTTTCGTATTACCGCTTTGTATTTGACTAACGCTTCGTTTTGAAGCATATTATGTTCTACACCAGGTTATTAGTTTCGCAATAGGAATAGGTGATGTTGATAAGGACTTCACTTTCCACTGCCGTTGGTGTAAGGCTTACACTTGGCCATGATCTTAGCCAAGTGTAAGCCTTACATTGAAAGATCTTGGCCATATATATACTGTATTTCATACCCAAACTATTATATTTGATATATTTAATGTATCTAATTTGTTCATCCGCATAATATATATGCATATATGCATAATATATATGCATAATATATATGCATACATACGGTGGTTGTCTACTCCTTACGCAGAGTTTGACCACCTCCTGCACCTACACTTTAGCCCTTTCATGGCGTCTGATGTGGCTTTTTAAACCAGACAATGTTTTGAAAAAACACCCACACAGATTGCACCTCTGATTTGTACTACCAATACCTGAAGGTAAGTTCTGCTCATTGTGGATCCTAGCATGTCTTTTAAGACCCCCATTGGATTTGCAATATATATATATGAGTGTGTTTGTGTGTGTGTGTGTGTGTGTGTGTGCATACACACAGACTCACACACACACGCACACATATATATTTCTACATACACACAATTACATGTGTGTGCGTCAGTAAAGATGGCATCATCGGTTCGCTAAACAAAAATACATTGTAGAATTTTGTTATCTTCTTTGACCACCATTGACGTTATCTTCCTCCTTGACTCTAAGAAGACGAAATTAATGTCCGACAAAAGTCCTGTGATGCCAACATATTCCATAACAATCTTTGAAGACAATAGGAAAGGATGCTTTCAATCCAATAGCTGAAAACCAGCAGGACTGCAATAAATGTTCCATGTCAAACTTGTCAAGTTACTCCAAGCAGAAAACCTGATAGTCGGAAAGTCGGAAAGTCGGAATATCGGGAAGTCGAAACGTCGGAACGTCGGTAAGTCGGAATGTTATAACGTCGGGATGTTTCTCTCATATCCGAAATAAAAAGGAAAATTAATATTAAATTCAATATTATATTTTTCATATTCAACCTATGCTTCCATGAAAGGATACATGAAAAACGTTATCAGGAAAGCGGGTAGCATATATATATATATATATATATATATATATATATATATATATATATATATATAATAATATTAGGGACAAAATCCAAAATTACAGGTAAAAACTCAATTAAAATCAATTTATAACAAATTAAAATTAAATTGAGCTTTATAGATAAAATATATTATATTTATCTTATGATATTTACTTTGCTTTATATTATACTCATTTATTGTGCTTTTAATTGTTAATTTTTCTATATGTGATAGTGGTTATTTTCCCTAAAACTATATATATATATATATATATATTAATATTTCAAAATCTCTCTAAAGGAGCAAATCAACGGCAGCATTCGTCCAATTTTCCTGGACTGCCATGTTAGCTTGGAGATAACTATATATATATATTAATATTTCAAAATCTCTCTAAAGGAGCAAATCAACGGCAGCATTCGTCCAATTTTCCTGGACTGCCATGTTAGCTTGGAGATAACTATATATATATATATTAATATTTCAAAATCTCTCTAAAGGAGCAAATCAACGGCAGTATTCGTCCTATTTTCCTGGGCTGCCATGTTAGCTTGGAGATAACTATATATATATATATATTAATATTTCAAAATCTCTCTAAAGGAGCAAATCAACGGCAGCATTCGTCCAATTTTCCTGGACTGCCATGTTAGCTTGGAGATAACTATATATATATATATTAATATTTCAAAATCTCTCTAAAGGAGCAAATCAACGGCAGCATTCGTCCTATTTTCCTGGACTGCCATGTTAGCTTGGAGATAACTATATATATATATATATATATATATATATATATATATATATATATATATATATATATATACACGATGGATGGGAGGTGTCTGTGTCTGTCGTTTCTGATAAAGTTACAGGTGCAACAACCTACATCAACAGTAAATAAGCCGATTTATGCTTCCGAGGGAGAAGTAAGTGCTTATTCTGTTCTATCTTCCTTGTAACAAAGACTTGGAGGACCTCTTTTTGCTAAAAATTCAATCGTAACCCATCGTCATAAGGATGGAAGGATTCAGAGAGCGATGCACTGCTAGATACAGCTTATCAAAACATAAGATGGAATGATCACATTTGTTACGCCTTGCATTATAAATCTGCTCCATCTGGATTGACCAGGGCTAAACAACAAGAAAAACTACATCAAAATGTTCTCTGTGTTTGTGAGTTATAAATCGTAGCCTTCGACTCAGTGGGTTGGTGTTAACTTAATTCGAACTCAACACCGGATGACTTCTAAAAACCTTATATTACCGCCATATTCCTTTGGCTCTACACCTGCAAATATACATTAATTTCTTGCTATCTATCTATTTATTTCATGATCGCTTCTTTAGAAAGTAAGATAAACTCCATTACTCGCTGAGAAGATGACATGATATCGAAACATTTTCAGAGTTGTCTCTTGAGTTTGCAGAAAGACTAAATACCATATACTTAAGGACTAATATCGCATAATTGTTTCTAGTTGACATACTTATTGTTGCTTACTTGAAACATGCAAACACTAACCACAATTGTCCTTCCGTCTGTCGTAGTGGTCCGCAAAGCCATGGAAACGAAGATGCAATGGCCGATAAAAATATCAGATATTAAGTGAAGGTTCTTAAATTGTATTTATCAGAGATACTTTCTCTTCGCTAACTCTCTCTCTGTCTGTCTCGCACTCTGGCTCTCGCTGGCTCTCGCTGGCTCTCGCTGGCTCTCGCTGGCTCTCGCTGGCTCTCGCTGGCTCTCGCTGGCTCTCGCTGGCTCTCTCTCTCTCTCTTTCTCTCTCTCTCTTTCTCTCTTTCTCTCTTCTCTCTCTCTCTCTCTCTCTCTCTCTCTCTTTCTCTCTCTCTCTCTCTTGCACTCTCCCCGTATCACTTTCTCTCTGGCATAAATATAATAATATATTTCAGTTCATTTAATCTACTGATAGCTATTCTTTTCTGTTCAGATCTATTCCAAATTGGCATTGAATCACAATCCTTCGTAACAATCATTCTGGAGTTATTAATTCTGGAGCTTAATTTTGATTGGAAATATCGTTTATAGATCTATCGGAAAATTGTTAGCATGGAAGATGTAGTCATGAGAACCTAGTCATTTGTAAAAAAAAAAAAAAAAAAGCTCTCGTCGTAAATGCTCCATAGTCAGACGCCCGTTGTAAAATCTAGATAGCCAATTAAGCATAAAGTGTAATCCTTGTTTACTGAACTGTAAGTTTGAACTGGCATCAGAAGAGTAAATATTCTTATGTCCGAATAACACAATTTCGCCAGTGAATATTTACCCTATTGCTTTAAGTAATCGGCTAATCTCAATATATAGTCATCTTTCTGATACTATTTATGTTGCAAATCTAGAACACTGGTGTCTTATATTTGTTGCCAAAACGAACGAATGATTTCGCTCTCCGAATCAGAAAAAAACTGATGACGTTTACATTTCTCTTCTTTCTAATTACAAAACAGACATCTCTCTGTCTTCGTACATAAACAACGTCTATTTTTCTGTGTTAGTAATATTAAACAGGCTTCAGTCGCTTGTTCACACACTGACGTTAAAGCAAATCTGTATCTTTCTGACATTAGCTCAAGGCCAAATATTGGGGGGAAGCGTGCACAATTGACCTGAGGGAAATTGCATTAAGAAGCTGTAGTGCATATTAAATGCAAAATCACTCGTGTTTCTTCTCACATATGAAATATTTAGGTTGTTGTTGTTGTTGGCACTCCGTCGCTTACGACGTCGAGGGTTCCAGTTGATCCGATCAACGGAACAGCCTGCTCGTGAAATTAACGTGCAAGCGGCTGAGCACTCCACAGACACGTGTACCCTTAACGTAGTTCTCGGGGATATTCAGCGTGACACAGTGTGACAAGGCTGACCCTTTGAATTACAGGCACAACAGAAACAGGAAGTAAGAGTGAGAGAAAGTGGTAGTGAAAGAGTACAGCAGGGTTCGCCACCATTCCCTGCCGGAGCCTCGTGGAGCTTTAGGTGTTTTCGCTCAATAAACACTTACAACGCCCGGTCTGGGACTCGAAACCGCGATCCTATGACCGCGAGTCCGCTGCTGTAACCACTGGCCATTGCGCCTCCGAAATATTTAGTATATGGAAGAAAAAACTCGATTAACTGAGATTATCGTTTCAATTAGCAGACAAAATCTCCCTGTGAGGGTATTAAGAGCCTAAAGATAATATTCAAAGAAGATAACATATATTATACTGTAAATGCGAGAGGGATATTGCCTTAAGGGCCTACTAAACTGGAGAAAGGAACAGACATGTCCTTTTAGGCTTTTAAGTAATTTCTCCTACATAGACATTTTCTAAAACTAATTGCGTGGATAACCTCAGCCCCTGCTGTATGCGTATTTTGTGTCAAGAAACCTCCTTGAGGGTTTTATCCCTCAGAAAGGAAGTAGTTCACCGTCTCCCCTGTGAGTAAATAGAAAATGTGTTTTCGCTGATAGAGTTATTTAACTCTTATTTCTAGCAATGCTAGTGTTCCTTGCACCCTTCGTCCCATTTTACCGACAGTGAATTATATCTCTTTGGTATTGAATTGCGTCTAGTCACCTCAATTATCTTATAATTTTCACATTACCATTTTGTGGAATCAGCTACTAATTCCTATGGCAAAATCTGTATATAATTAAGAATTTAACTTTACCGCCCGCACTGGAGCAAGCATTACTGATGAGCATTAAATTTCATGTGCAACTTGCATGCCAATCTAATGAAACTCACTTGTAGTGGTGAGGTTGTCTCCCCTGTCAGCAAATAGAAAATGGGGTTTCTGTGACAGAAGAATTCTTTGGTTCTTATTTCTATCAATGGTGGTGCTTCCTGCAAACTTCACCACATTTTAGCGACGGTGAATTATTTCCTTTTTGGTTTTGAATTACATCTAGCCACTAATTATTTCACACACACACACACACACACACACACACACACACACACACACACACACACACACACACACACACACACACACACACACACACAAACAAAAAGACAAACACATTCATATATATATATATTTGATTAATGACAGAAGCGGAAGATGGAAGATGGATGATAATAAAATTTTTGTTGATCACTGTAATTGTTTCGATCCATCTAGAATTGATCCCACGCGGGTGGGATCCTGGACTTCTGGTTTAGGTGTATACCTCGGGTTGATGTGTCTCTCATTAATTACATACCCAACGAACATTGAGCCAGTGAACGTGCTTTACCAGCAAACAACCTGATGTATACCATACGATGTATTAGCGAATAATAATAATAATAATAAGGATAATAATAACATACAGAAAATTGCACTACTGGGTACTGCACACATTCTACGCAAAACACTTTCAATACAGTAAACATAAGAGCACCACAGCAAACCACAGTACATACCCAAGGCGCACAGAGCTGCGCTCGATAGTGAAGTGAAAGTACGTTATAAAAATAAAACTACTGAACAATAATAATGATAATAATAATAATAATAACAATACTTACTACAATAAGCATAAGCCCTCAAATTGAAGGGGCGTGGGGCTAGTCGATTACATCGACTCCAGGGTTTCACTGGTACCTAATTTATCGAACCCGAAATGATGAAAGGTAAAGTCGAACTTGGCAGAACTTGCCCGGCGTACTAACGATTCTGCCAGCTCACCACCTAAAAGATGATGATAATGATGATGTTGATGATAATAATAACAATAATGATAATAATAATAATAATAATAATAATAATAATAATAATAATAATAATAATAATAATAATAATAATAATAATAATAATAACAATCCTTTCTATTATAGGCACAATGCCTGAGATTTTTGGGGGAAGAGGCCAGTCGATTAGATCGATCCCACCACGCCACTGGTACTTAATTTATCGATCCTGAAAGGATGAAAGGCAAAGTCGACCTCGGCTGAATTTGAACTCAGAGATGAAGGACAGACGGAATACCGCTAAGCACTTCGCTCGGCGTGCTAACGATTCTGTCAGCTCGCAGTCTAAATGATGATGATGATGATGATGATGATGATGATGATGATGATGATGATGATGATGATGATGATGATGATAATAATAATGACGTCAGCAGATAGTTGAAATATTTAAAATATTTGAATTCTTTCTCATGAATAATGACATGTAAGTCATTCACTTCCTGACGTAATATTTTGACTGCCGCGGGTTGTGATTATCTGCGCGATACAGCGCCCCATTGTATGGATGAACGTACGCGTCAATTTGAGTGTGCTCTCGGGTTTGGGAATGCGTGTGTTTGCAATTTATGTCATACCCTGTTGCTACTTAAGATGATATGTATGGATGCATACATAATGTACGTATGTACATATATATATATATATATATATATATATATATATATATATATATATATATATATGTTCATCACAATATATATTCAAGTATACATGTATCTTCTTCACTTTCTTTCTCTCTATATATATATACATGCATACATACTTACACACATACATTCACATATACATACACACACACACACACACACACACACACATATATATGTATGTATATATATATATATATATATGTATATATATATACATATATACATATATATTTATATAAAATATATATGTATGTATATATATTTACATTCAATAATAGGATGAACTCTTATACAAGAATTTATCAAGTAGCTAGCGTGAAAACAACCTCATAAGGGAAATAATCCATCATTTATTCCCAAAATATATTTATTTATATGAGGGCATTCTTGTATAGTAATGCCCTTATATAAATAAATATATGTTTATATGTATATGTGTGTGTGTATATACATCTTCGCCCGTCCCCAGCCTGAATACTGTTTTCCGTTGTGGTTTCCCTACCTGAAACAGCATATAAAAACTGTAACATTCCAGAGATCGATCACAAGGAAAACAGAAAATATGACAAGACTTGATGATCGGCTTCGTCTCAAGAAAGTCAGTCTTTATTCCCTCCTATATCGTCGTGAGCGCTATATCATTTGCATAACGTGGAAAATATTCCAACAGCACTGCCCAGATGATGTTAGCATCCACTTAAAAATTCACTCAAAGCTTGGTCCCCGTGTTATCTGTCCTCTGCAAAAGTCATATTCGCATCACATCACAGCACAGCACTCAACTGGCTCTGATTTCTTTAACATCATAGCAAGACACATGAAAGAAAGAAAAGATCCCCTATTATTCAAATGGTTCTTTGTCAAATATCTCCAACGAATTCCAGATAAACCATCTACCCCCAGATATATCTCTGCAAATAATAACACTTGAATGGGCTATGGTGTTCAAAGAATGACTCATATGAATCTGTCTTAAATGTGTTTTGCAAGGGATGTTATTAAGTTAGAAATAGCCTGGGTCAATACTAGCCGAAACTTATCTAAGTATTACCGTCACAGGAAAAGTATTTCTCCGACTTAATTGGATTTTACTAGTTTCATTTTAACCTTTCTCTGTCATACACTGACACAGATACACATAGAAACACACACACACACACACACACACACACACACACAC
>NC_142938.1:13617018-13632018 GCF_046866305.1 Octopus bimaculoides
ATATATATATATATATGTGTGTATATATATATAACAAATTAAAAATGGTGGCTTATGAGAAATTAGAGCCTAAAGGCAATATTAATAGACGTCACAAAAGTGACAGAGGGTGTTGACTAGCACCACTTTTACTAAAAATAAGAGGTGGAACAACACAAAAGCACTGAACGTAATGTGTGTATATGTGGGCGTTCGTGTATATGTATGTGTGTAATGTATGTATGTATGTATGTATGTGCTTATTCAGTTTTATTTTAAAGTTTCTTACCAATAGCGAAAGAGCCGGTTTCTAACCTACGTCCATGTCTCCTTCATTGCAATTTCAACAATATCAACAGGATGTCTGTATGTGTGTACATGTGCAGCATTTGGAGTCTGTGCATATGCAAATTTTTTTGTTCTGTTTAATGTGTGTATTCTCATACATATAGTTGCATGCATAGACATTCACATATATACTGAAATGATAAGCTTTTGGAAAGCCTTACAAATTTTTACAGTATGTATATATGTATGTATATATATATATATATATATATATATATATATATATATATGCGCGCGCGCGTGTGTAAACTAAATGTACATAAGTCATTTACTTCATTTGAACATTACTCTGTAATGCTCTGTAGTACTCTATAGTACGAAACCTTGTTCCAATGAGAATATAATTTTTTATACACTATATATGAACAAAAGTGTACGAAAACCAATTATACATTATTCTGATTTTCTTGCAGATCCAAGCGAAATTTGATGCAATTTGCTGGTATTGTAGCAGAATGGAATCCAGCTTCAGGCAATTTTTTCTGAGCTTATCTTAACAGGTGTAGCCAAAATTCCTTTTCATTCAATTTAGTGTAATTCATAGATAGGTTTTTATTGACACAAACCCATTCAATAGAGGGTGACATACATTGCAAGTTCTGTGTGTTTTTTGCTCATTAATAAGATTACTTCACATCCATGCTTACACTATATGCACATGCACTATTATACGCATGATATATTTTGAAGTTTAAGAAGCCGAGCTGGCAGAGTTGTTAGCCCGCCAGGTAGAACGCTTAGCGGCATTTTGTCAGTCTTTATGATCTGAGTTCAAATTCCACCAAGGTCGAATTTGCCTTTCTTCATTCCGGGGTCAATAAAATAAGTACCATTTGAGCTCTGGGGTCGCTGTAATCGACTTGTACCCTACGCGCCCTTACTGTCCTCGTACCAAACTTTAAAACCAATATGCTCTGAAGTTTATGCAATAACTGTATATGTACTTCTATAATGCATATAATATATTAGTATATGCCTGTATAAGTGTATGTATGCATCTATCTATGTCTCTGTGAAGATGTATGGCTTAGTGGTTAGGGTACTCGGCTTGCGATCATCAGGTCATGAGGTCGGGTCCCAGTCGCGCGTTGTGTCTGAGTAAGACACTATATTTCTCGATGCTCCAGTCCACTCAGCAGCTTGTTCAGTTGAACGAATCAACTGGAACACTTGTAACCGACTGAGCGTCGGGCCTGTCTGTGCTTATACATACATGCATGCATGATTTGTGTAGCTTTTATTTGATAAATGAGTCTCCCGTGGAAATTCAGAGCAGCAGTATTACTGATTCTGTCGAAAATAATTAACATGGTAACGAGTACTCTTTCTCCTGTTCGTTGCTACTAATCATAAATATACATATATATAAGTGTTATCAATCCAAATCAAGTGGAGGAATAGAAGAAGAAATGAAGTTGAAAATGCTCCTGGTGAGATGAGTTTATGCCATGTGGGCAGTATCTGATGATTGTGGTAGGACACTAGACGTGTTAATAAACACTGTTTGACATCCTTTCAGCACAAAAAAGCTAATAGCAGTACTGAAATACATATATTGTTTATTAAATAAATATGTGTGCGTGTGTGTGTTGGTTTGTCTATGGGTGTGTATGTGTATATGTGCGTGTGGTGTGTTTGTGTGTGTAGGTATGTAGACATCGCAGTGGCGTGTAACTCAAGTCACGAAACAAATCTTTCAGCTTCAATTTCAATATATCATATATATAGATATATGTGTGTATATGTTAAGACATACATGCATACATAGATAAAAGCTTGCATAAATGCTCTTACGGACACGATGTTGTTCCTTTGAGAAACCCTAGTACATATAGCATGAACGGTGTGGCAAAACAGGGAGAGAGAGAGAGAGAGAGAGAGAGAGAGAGAGAGAGAGAGAGAGAGAGATAGAGGGAGAGAGAGAGAGAGAGAGAGAGAGAGCAGAAGAGATGGAGGGATGAGAAGGAGGAGAGTGAAAGTGAGTCAGGATGTGAATGACTTAACTTCGTTAATGAATCAAAAAATACGAAGTCCGCAACATATAACCACTCCCCTGTCGATCATGCATGAGAAAACCCAACAATGAATTGCAGTAAATTGAATGAAAATGACTTAGAGGATATATGATAGGGTGAACACAGAAGAAATGCTTGACGTAGGCTTTCATGCGGCTACAATACCAGCAAATTACATCAGATTTGACTTGAGTCTATAAGAAAATCAGTACGATGTATAATCGGCTTTTATGCTGATATGTTAGCAACACAACATGTTGATAGATCGACGTTGAAATTATATTAATGACTTTTATCTTGAATATTTATTCGGTCATTTACTTTAAAGGTAGCGAGCATGTATCTGGGGAAGGTTTAACTGGAATTTCTAAAAGGTTGATCGACCTGCGTTAGAGATTTCATTTCTTATTGTTTTTGTGTGGTCATCTGTTAAATCCTGATGAAGCATTCCCGTGGCAAGCAAAGAGACAGCAGAATGACCGGATGCAACTAGCAGATTCACCATCCCGCATTACAGTTTATGTAGTTTATTCCTATATGCCAATAGATAACGAGGGTGGCCTCAGTATAGGTGTAAATTAAAATCGATCATAGCCCGATAAATGTCGTCCCTCTACAACTATTCTGGGTGCTGTGCATCCCACTGCAGTGATCAGCGCCAACAAATCTATTGATTTGATTGATTTGTAGTTATATCTTCATGCTTGTGATATTTGTCTGTACAGAGTGTGAAAGACATTTTGCCGTTTTCTTTTTAATGTTGGTGTAATTCGGCTTCAGGCCTTTCTGTATAATTCTGCGTGTTCTGGAGATGCTTTTTATATAGTCATAGAGACCACAATTAGATAGGACACGGTTTCTGCAATAACAACTTCACTAGACAGATTTTCACCAAGATCTGATATCTATCTATCTATCTATCTATCTATCTATCTATCTATCTATCTATCTATCTATCTATCTATCTATCTACCTATCCATCTTACCATGGTCTTTTCCGTAGGCTTTTCTCTCCATGGATAAACCTAATGTTACCCCATTTTACACAATTGACATTTTCTGTGATATACGATACCCCTATTTTTTTTTTGCCCCTACCGATCGGATTTTTTGCCCCTTTTGATCGGATTTTTTTTTATTTCTTCTTAAAGAAAAGCTCTACAGTTGTATTTGTCCCCTCTGTGTGCATCCCTGTGTGGCTAATAAAAGAAAGTTATCTATCTGTCTATCTATCTATCTATCTATCTATCTATCTATCTATCTATCTATCTATCTATCTATCTATCTAATGTCATGCCATGATATTATCGTGAGATTTTGTAGACCCAGTTTAAGCTTACATTTTATGCACTTCATAGTTATTGGCAGAATCGTTAAAGCATCGGTAAAAAAAGGATGCTTACTATATTTCTTCTGAGTTCAAATCCCACTGAGGTCATCATTTCCTTTTATCATTCAGTAGCAGCACTACCACCACCAATACCCCATCATCATCATCATCATCATCAACTGTAGATGTAGTAGCAGTAATTATAATAATAGTTAGCAGCAGTAGAAGTAATGGTAGTAGTAGTAGGAGGAGGAGGAGGAGGAGGGGGATGTGCAATAGCAGCAGAAACAGCTTGCAATTACAAACTGGACATTGCACTGACATTAACCTATTTTAATTTTCCAACTTACCATCTCCAGATTCATCATCATCGTCGTTGTCATCGTCGTCGTCTGCATCATCATCATCATCATTATCAACGCCGCCGTTGTCATCGTCGTCGTCATCATCGTCATCAGCAGCATCATCATCATGAGAAAGGACAACAGCTGCTGCCGAGCGATCGTGAGCGACTACACAGAAGTATGTACGCATACATACATACATACATACATACATACATACGTACATACGTACATACAAAATACAGACAGACAGACAGACAGATGAACAGATAACAGAGAGACAGACGGACAGATAACAGACAGAAAGACAAACATACATACAAAGACAAGCACTCACACCCATATACAGACGCACATCAAATAAACGATATTGTTGCTATTCGTGAAATAGCAACATTAAAAATATCACATATCAAAAAGAAGCGAAGTTAAAGCAATCGTTTGATCATCTTCGATCAACTTGATTTCATCTGATTGGTCTGCTTAGTTATGTAAACTTTTGTATTTTGTGCCATAGAATTTGCTGGTTCATTGATCTCGGGTGGGGGGTCAAAAAATCCCACTTCGCAGCATATACAATAAAACTATCAATTTTATTTTTACTAAAATAAGCACAAGTATTTGTGTATATGTGACTTCATGGGTGGCTGTCTATGTCGTGATGCATGTGTGAGCATCCCTGTCTTTATATATGTGCGTGTGCTTGTCGCTGTGGTTGGGGTTTATGTAGACGACAGTAGCGAAAATTGAAACGTTTATTACACGATAGCGTCGAGGTTTCGCCATTGGCCTGAAATAAGACCGAAAATTTAGGGGATGGGGTAAGTCAGGTAGCAGTCACGTACCGAGTATGTTTGTGTGTAGTGGGGGAGGGGCTCTATGTAGTTGACTAACGCCCCCTTAAAATTACCGGCCTTGCACCACTCTTCTTCGACTTCTTATTCTTCATATATACATATATACACACACACACACACACACACACACACACACACACACACACACACACACACATATATATATATATATATATGTATGTATATATGTATATAATTTGTGTTCATGGGAAGAGCCATTTTAACGATGTGTCCTGCCCTAACTCTTCGAAACGCCGGTGTTTTAATGGTGGCAGCTGATGAAGGATATCTTCTCTATGTGGCCTGCTTGTTTGTTGCACCTTGTTTATCATTTTGTCCATGTTCTTTTGTAACGTCATGTACCCAGATATGTATCTATATGTGCATGTAGATGAAGGTATGCACATACATGTACATATATATGCATATACTCATATATTGTTTATATATATATATATATATATATATATATATATATATATATATATATATATATATATATATATATATATATATATACACATACATATATATATACATATATATACATATATATATACAGGGAGAGAATTCACAAAAAAAAACAAAAGACGAAGACAGGTGGTGTAGAAAACAAACAGATGTATTGGTATAACGCTAGGGAAGTGAAAAAGTCTAACGTTTCGAGCCTACGCTCTTCCACAGAAAGGAACACGGAAAGAAAGAAGGAGACAAACAAGGACAGAAAAAAAAATGTGTAGTGGCTAGCGATACGACAGGCTTCTTTCAGTTTCCGTCTATCAAATCTACTCACACAGTATCGGTCTGCTCGAAGCAATAGTAGAAAACATTTGCCCAAAGTGCCACGCAGTGTGACTGAACCTGGATCCATGTGTTTGGACAGCAAGCTTCCTACCACACAGCCGCTCCTGCGCGTATTATTTATATAATTTTTCAGTTTCGATCAATTGCCACTTTTTCCAATTATATAATGTCATCTTATATGCAGTTGCACAATCAGCTTTTCCATAACACTTATCAGTATTCATAATTTATAACTTATTTTATCAGTCTGCATTTGTCTGAATTACCAAAGCTATCTGATGAGCGGTTTCGTGAAACCCTGTGTAATAGTTTTTGAAATGTGTTTTGGTTTCAATAAAATAATACATACATAGTTATCTATCTATCTATCTATCTATCTATCTATCTATCTATCTATCTATCTATCTATCTATCTATCTATCTATCTGTCTATCGACCAGTCTATCGGATGGTGTTATACTTTATATTTTTCTTTTTCTTTCATTTTTAGTAGTTTTGTATACATTTATTTAGTTGTATCCACTTTCTCTTATTTTGATTTCAAATATAATTTAAATTCTAGGTTTCCTTTTCAAATACTTGCAACTTCTTATTTGTGACCAGTCGTGTTATACACGACTAGTCACAATGGGCTTCCTCGCATATTTGTAGCTTTAGAATGAAATCCTACTTGCTGACTATCCTTGGGCGGAACGTCATCCCGTCTATTTCGTCCATTTACAGCAGCGTTGAATAGAGCAGCGAGTAATGAAGTCTTTTGCTGAAGAACACCACACACGGGTAGTCTGGAACTCGAAACCTACGATCTTGCGATCGTGAGTGCCGTACTCCAACCACTTCACACACACACACACACACACTCACACACACACACATACAAACATACACACAGAGTCAAACACGCGCGCGTATATAACAAAAATTGTAGAAATTGTAGAAATATCTAATAACGCCATCTTATGCGCGTTGCATTAACAATGAGAGATTATTCGTTACAAATGACAAAGGACCATATTCGGCATATTTTGTTTCATGAGTTCAATAAAGGCAACAACGCAACAGAAAGTGCGAGGAATATTAATGCAGTATATAGGGATCGGACAATAAGCATGAGCCAGTGTCAACTGTGGTTCCAGAAATTCCGAGCCAGAAGCTACAGTCTAGAAGATGAGCCTCTTCCTGGAAGGTCTGTAGAGCTCGATGAGGACATCCTGCAAACCCTGGTGGAACAAAATCCCATTGTAATTGACGAGGAACTGCTAGAGAAGCTTGTATTTGGTCATTCAACCATCCATCGATACCTGCGTGCCATTGAAAAAGTCAACCAGTTGGGTCAGTAGGTACTTCACAAACTTTCCGAGTCTAATCACTTTTGGAAGTGGAGCCTTGCAAGTCTTCCAGATACATGGAAGAAGATTGTAGAAAACGAAGGAGAGTATATTTTAGATTATACATACATACACACACACACACACACATATATATATATACACACACACACACACACATACTTACATGTGTGAGTATGTGTGTGTTTGAGCCGGCGTGTGTACGTGTGTGTGTAAGCATGTGTTTTAGATGTGATACAGGTATATGTACGGACACACAAACACACTCATATATTCATACACACATGCATACATATGTGTGTGTGTGCGTTTGCGTGTGCATTTGTGTGTGTGCGTGTGCGTGTGCGTGTGTGAGTGTGTCTGTCTCTCTGCCTGTCTGTCTGTCTGTCTATCTCTCTCGGTGTGCGCACGGACTAACTAAACAGATGTATTTCCTAAACTGCAAAGCAATCCTTCATCTTGTATTCAGTAAAGCTGTCTCAAGAAGAGTATTCAATTTTCATTTTTCATAGCTTCATAAATTATGGATGTGTGAATAATACGGTATCAAATATATTAATCTGGAAGAGGTGTATGTGTGGTCTGCTGCAGGAAGGGCACTGGGCAAGGTTACTGGAATACGTGAATTACATCGATCTAATAAATATTACTTTGACCTAAATACGGTACGGCCATTTGGAAAACTTGCTTCATAATCAATGCTGCCTTGTGTTAATGAAGGAGACGTTTAATTAGAAAGTGCTCTTATTGAATATCATATCATCTTAACTGGTGTTTATTTATTCTACGGTCATGTATCCATGCAGACATCATAGCAATTTACATATTACATTTGTTCTGTCTATCTTTCTATACAGATATCGGAGAAGTGTTATGGAGATGTAGGCAAGTTTCACTTCCCCGTCGTTGTCGACATTGCCTTTCATTGTTTTGTGGTCGATAAAATGGATGTAAAATTCTGGTAAAATACTTCGAATCATTGGTCAAATTCTTTGGTTCCAGGTCTGTATGATTTTGTAGTATATATATATATATATATATATATATATATATATATATATATATATATATGTGTGTGTGTGTGTGTGTGTGTGTGTGTGTGTATATATGTATGTACATATATATATATATATATATATATATATATATATATATATATATATATATATATATATATATACATATATATATATCTATCTATATATATATATATATATATATATGTTATATATATATATATATGTTATATATATATATATATATATATATATATATATATATATATATAATGTAGTATATACATATAATGTATTATACATATATAATGTGAAGGCGCAGCATGGCTCAGTGGTTAGAGCATCGATTCCCGGACTGGGCTGCGTGTTGTGTTCTTGAGCAAGACACTTTATTTCACGTTGCTCCAGTCCATTCACCTGTAGAAATGAGTTGCCACGTCACAGGTGCCAAGCAGTATCGTCCTCTGCTTTTCCCTTGGATAACATCAGTGGCATGGCGAGGGAAGGCTGATATGCATGGGCGACTGCTGGTCTTCTGTAAAGACCTTGCCCGGACTTGTGCCTCGGAAGGAAACTTTCTAGATGCAATCCCATGGTCATTCGTGACCGAAGGGTGTTACCTCTACACACACACACACACACACACACACACACACACACACACACACACACACACACACACACACACACACACACACATACATATATATATATATATATATATATATATATATATATATATATATATATATATAATTTATATAAAGGCATTAACTATATAGTAATGCCTCACGCTTAGAGGGACTAAATAAGTCAAAAACTACCAAAAAATAAGCACATATTTACCGAAAGCGAGGGAATGCAACTTTCAAAAAATTAACCTCCTAAAAACATTTAACTTAACGGCAAACCACTGGTTTCACAATTAATACAGCAAAACTGTGAAGTAAGCTGCATCTTTTGTTCATCAGTGCATGTAAGGTCGAGACACATAAAAAATAAACAAAAATAAACATACCCCGATGTACCCAACACAGTACGATGACTTCTGTTCATCATTATATATCCGTGAAAGAGGCTAGCTTTATCCAGTTGCATCTCGGTAACACCTGCATATATATATATATATATATATATATATATATATACACAGAGAAAAAGGGGAGGCAATTTATGCAGATAAAACAAATTAGACGCATCAAATATATTAAACATAAGTACAAAATATGTTTATATGTATCCATGCAAAAGGAGAGAAAGCAAAAGATGGAAACTTTCGGATGATGAATTATTATGCATGAATATATAGATATTAATAGGTCCATATTAATAGGTCCAACTTACACATCTTTGAATTTCGCTGCATCAAAATCTGATATGTAAGATCTTCTCTACCCTGATGATGGAGGCTAACTTTATCCGATGTTAACTGCATCCATACGACAGTCTATTGTGATGTACTAAATCTGCCAACATTATTATGGATCACCGAGCTCCCAGAAATAACTGTTGGACATATAACACCTTTATTCCACCCTTCTAAATTTCCCTATCGTATATACTCTGTGGATATTGCACCTACTAATATAAATATCTATATATTTATACACAAAAATTCATCATCTGAACGTTTCTGCCTTTTGCTTCCTCTCGTTTTGCGTGTTTACAGATATATACATATTTTGTGTTTGATGTATTTAATATCTTTGATATATTTGATGTGTCTAATTCATTTTATCCGCATAATTGCCTCCATCCCAACTCAGCTCGTTCTCGCTGATTGTTTTTCTTCACCTCGTGGAATGAACACCTATAAAGTGTATGTGTGTGTGTGCATAGAAGGTAGTCTTTCGACCAGACATGAAGGAAACGAACACTTGAGCACAAGAAAACAGTAACTTTGATCTCATGATAGCAGGACGAGGGGATGGAAATTAATGAACGCCTGACTTCAGCAAAATCAAAACGAGAGACTGGTAGAATTTTGGGATTGGCCCATACATGTATGAACATGAATATGAATATAATAGAGAAGATATTATAGTTTTGAATTCAGCGTGGTGTATAAGGGGTTAATATTTGAAAGTCACACTATCTGTGTTCTTTTCAACATATCTACCATCTGGCGCTTGCAATAAACGTATCAACAGAATCTAGGATTGTTTACGGGGCGGGGGAGATCCTAACTTTTGAAAGAATTCTGAATTCCCATATTAATTCTTTAATGCATATTGCAAAAGTGCATTTAATCAAGGGGATAATTATATTATTGTAAAAAATACAATTATTATTATTATTATTATTATTATTATTATTATTATTATTATTATTATTATTATTATTATTGTTGTTATTATTATTATTATTATTATTATTATTATTATTATTATTATTGTTATTATTATTATTATTATTATTATTATTATTATTATTATTATTATTATTATTATTATTATTATTATTATTATCATTATCATTATCATTAAGGCGGCGTGCTAGCAGAATCGTTAGCATGCCCGGCTAAATGCTTAGTGATATTTCGTCTGCCGCTACGTTATGAGTTCGAATTGGATCAACTTTGCCTTTTATCCTTTCGGGATTGATAAATTAAGTACCAGTTGCATACTGGATCAATCTAATCGACTCGCCCCCACCTTCCCAAAACTTTCGGGCCTTGTGCCTAGAATAGAAAAGATTATTATTATTATTATTATTATTATTGTTATTATTATCATTATAGTGTGTGTGTGTATGTGTATGTGGAGGGATGCTGGGTCGGGCCGATCAAAGCAATTTCACCTGTTGTTAGCAACTGTCTCATTTCCAAATTGTGCCAGGGGAAAATAAATCGGTTGACATATTCTTAACTAAACATATTATCTCTGTCGCATGTTTACACCTAAATTGAATTAGTGTTGGCTTATTTATTTATTCGTTTATTTTCTGTTAAAGTTTATTGGTAATTTTATTGATTTATTAGTATTTTTTTTCTTTTGTTAATTTCATTTTCAAAACTTTTAGTTGATAATTCTTGACTGTAATATTTTATTTTTACTGTAGAAATCTCCATAAAAATTGACTTTTCAATTTTCACAGGAAAAATAAGGAAAGGAAGAGAAGAAAATAAATAAATATGGAAAGAAAGAGATGAAAATAAATAAAAATGAATTCTAAAAAATTGAAAATATCTAAGAAATGGAAAATACACACAAACACCTGCACACACACATATACACCTACATACACATACACACTTATACACGTACTCGCACGCTCTCACACATGCACATATGCAAATACACACACACACACACACACAAACAAACAATATAAATTGGGAAATAAATAATTTCGTATTCACCATTTCAATTTTTACTCCGTTAATGAGGAGAAAAAATATTTAATGAAATGAAAATATTGAATATTATTGAACCATTAAATAATTAAAATTATATCTAAATATATAGAATTCTTGAAATATAAACATTTAGTATAGAAATTAAGTCACTGAGTTCATTCTAGAATTGGTTAGAATCAAGCAAGAAAATCACAATCACGTGGATTTAAGATGCCAAGATTTTAATACCATATGTGGTTCATTTACATTTTTAGTGAGGGAGGGGAGGAGCGTGTCTTATGATTAAAAGCAGGAAGTGATTTTCCAACTGAACACCGAGCCTAGATGCTTTGAACATCGTGACCCCGTTAAAATGCGTCCAAGGTTTAGGTAGTGGACCCGCAGATGGATTATATATATGGCACTAGAATTCTAACCATAAAGAGTTGGAACAAATTTGGCAAATCATCTCATTTAACTACTTCAATAGTCTCTAACGATTGCCTCAATCACCCACCTTAGACTGGTATTTTATCGATCTTCAGATGATGAGAAACAGAGTTAACTTTGGCGAGATTTCAACTCAGTACAAAGACAGCAGAAACAAATGCAGCAAGATATCTTGTCATACGTTCTGAAGCTGTTTTTGTCAACCATTTTTTATCTATGGACCCCGTGATTACTATTTTATTCTGATGGACCCCAATTTCCATTTGATGGCTAAAAATTAGATTTATAGAAACTTCTTTCAAAATTCATGTTTTGTTTTCACACTTTAACGTGTGTAGGTTGACCTGTGTAAAATGTTAGAGAAAGAAACCTAACTGCTTCTAGGGATAATGTATCTGAGCAAATTTTTATACGGACCCATAAAATACTATAGTGCACCCAATTTACTATTTTGCTTGTGTGCACCCCACCCTCCATCTTATATATATGGACCCCCAAGAGTTATAAGCTTGAAATGATAGTCAAATTGCTCTCAAATCAAAATCTACTGATTTAGAAAGCAATAGGGAAAATGAGATGATGAAGTCTTGGGAGCACCATTTCCTAGGGAAAAGATGGATTCTTATTCTTTCCTGAACTGCAGACACGTTGGAGGCTTCGTGCTGAGGAGTTGTAGTCAAATACATCATCCACAGTACATATTTGCTCACTTGAAAATCTGCAACATATTCTGTAGATCTCTTTTAGCAAAACACTAAGTTATGGAGATGTAAATAGATAGACAGGGTACAAAGACACAAACACGGAAACATGTACTCAACGAACTGCTACAGGGTTTTCTCCAATCGAATTTAATCACTAGGAATTGGTCTAAGATTCTGCGCAGTGAGATGGAACACGAAACCACATGGTTGCAAAGCGAGCGTTTTCACCACACGATCATCCTTGCGCCTGAATGATGACAAAGAAAACGTATTTCAGCATAAATCTGCTTAGTAAGAGCTGACATGGAGTTAGGACTTAACAACATGAAAACCAACACACCGCTAGATTCTGGGTAGATTGCGTAATTTAGCGAATTAGCACTAAATCTCCTTCAAATGACATCTTACATTCATAGGAGAGGAAACGTTAAATAACGTAATGATGGTTTTCCTCTGCATTGGAAAAGTTTGAAATGGTAACGAATAGAATTATAGAGGGAATGTTCAAGACAAGAGAGAGAGAGAAAAAGAAGAAAAACGGGAGAAAGAAAGGAGCCAGGAAAGAAATTTGTGTATGAGATCAAAAGATATATAATGATAAAAATGTCGGTAAATGAAGGTAAGTAGCCGAATTTGATTGAGAGGAAGTTGCTGAAACTTATGAATAGATGAAGAAGAAAGGGAAACATATTGAAAGACTTGATTTAGTATGGACGAAAGAAAATGAGTTGGTGAGTAAAACGAAGGCAAAATGAATCATAAGAAAAGGGAACAATGCTTGGGGCAAAGCTTTATGAATTGAGGCTGAAATAAGCTCCGTCCTTTCGACAGGTACTCTATCTATCTATCTATCTATCTATCTATCTATCTATCTATCTATCTATCTATCTATCTATCTATCTATCTATCTGAAAGAAGCCGGTCGTATATATGTATATATATATTTATATATGTATGTGTGTGTATATGTGTTTGTGTGTATGAGTTTTTCTCCCCCAACATCGCTTGACAACCGATGCTGGTGTGTTTACGTCCCCGTAACTTAGCAGTTCGGCAAAAGAAACCGATAGAATAAGTACTAGGCTTACAAAGAATAAGTCCACACGTACACACACACATAGACACACATATGTATATGTATATGTGGGTATGTGTGTGTGTGTTTGTGAGCGTTTGAGGGTATGTATATATTACACACAAATTCACACACACATACACACAAACATAACACATTGATAAGGTTCAATCAATAAATATGAAGTATTATTCCAGACGTTTCATGGATTCTCCATGTGTGTCTTGATCGATGTTTTATTACATTTTCTGCATTCACGTCGATACCTGGAGTGAAAAACGTGTGCTGGGCGGTGTCGCTGCTTTAGTGTGTAATGGGTTGAATAAATTGGTTAGTGTAGCAATGAAGGGTTGACGAGAACTGATGGGACATGTGTGTCAGATGGAACTGGTTCAATATGGTGTGTAATTAGATATGCCAGTGGAGCAGAGAACGTCGTGTAATAGCGACAGAATAGGAAGAAAGACATAGAAAATGGAAGAGATAGAGGGGACAGAGGGAAAGGGAGAAGGGGGAGAATAGAAAGGGCGGGAGAGTGAGAAGACAGAATGTCTAAAGACCAGCGTTTATAACTGGAGCATATTGCTGAATGGTTAAAGCATTAAATTTTCTAATTAAACGTATTCGTTAATTTTTAATGAAAAAAATTTCATGATGGTGCTAAACTGCTTTTCTATTAAACTTTTTACCCCAGTAGCTCGTCATATAATGTATGTATGTAGGTATGTATATATGTATGTATGTGCGTGTTTGTGTGTGTATTTATATACAAATATATTCGTTGAATGTATAATGAAAAATTCCATGATGTTACACCATTTTTCTATTATTTTACCCCATTATTTCGTCATATAATATCTCTCTATCTATCTATCTATCTATCTATCTATCTATCTATCTATCTATCTATATGTATATATATATATATATATATATATATATATATATATATATATATATATATATATATATATATATATATATATGTATATATATATGTATATATATATATATATATATATATATATATATATATATATATATATATATATATATATATATATATATATATATATATATATATATATATATATATATATATATATATATATATATATATATATATATATATATATATATATATATATATATATATATATATATATATATATATATATATATATATATATATATATATATATGTATATATATATTAGCAGACACACGTTTTCCTTCTAATTTTTTCAGATTTATTTCTTGCATCAGAAATGATGATCTAATCATTCTAATAGCATCAGTTTAATTAAACTGTGTTGTTTACTACGATTCATGATGTGTTGTCGGTTGCTGTTATCAATATTTCTGTTCTGGTTATATCAATCCAAGCACTAT
>NC_142938.1:13637018-13672018 GCF_046866305.1 Octopus bimaculoides
TGAAGGATCGTTCTCTGTGTTTACTTGTCTTATTTTCCATTTTCTCTCACTCATTGTTTGCGTATTTAACTCGTTTGTTTTCTTATCTCATGTTGTTTATATAGTTGGTGACGTCCTGTACCCATATATGCATATATATAATAATAATACATATATATTATATATATATATATATATATATATATATATATATATATATATATATATATATATATATATATATATAACATACATATAGGTATGGCTATATAAATGTATATATACATGTATATATGTGGGTATATATACATGAGCGGTATCTGCAAGGTTTCCGTCGTCTAAATTCCATTATGATACACAAATCAATTCGAGCCCCACTGCCGAGCATGTCTTTGCCGCACATTGGGTTCAAACTACGTGAACTTCCTAATCAAATGACTATGACTATCCATATATCTTAACGATTAACTCTTTGTAAGGCAGTGAGCTGACAGAATCTTTAGCGCATAGAGCAAAATTCTTATTCGCAATTCTTCTGTCTTTACGTTCCGAGTTCAAATCCTACCGAGGTCGGCTTTGCGTTTTATCCACAAGTGGGCGTTAGAAAAAGAACCAGTTGAGCAGTGAAATCGATGTGATTGCCCGTGACAAACTTTGAAGCCAATGTCAACCCCTTGTCCCAATACTGCAGTAATTCTACCTACAACAAATCGTGTATACAACATAATTTTTTCACATAACAATATCGCACGCAATATTTTTACAGCAGCTTATTGTTGCTATGGTACCGATATTCTTTCATGATACGAATACAAATACATTGTGATGCAAGTATCGTGCGAAACGATAGGAATATGCTGAACGAAGTAATATTTGCTTGGAAAAATGTGGCAGATCATCTATCATAGGGAGTCTTTAGAGATTAATTCTTCAGGGAATTGCAGAATCAAGCTATGTGGTCATTTATATATACACATGCGCATATACGTACATACATACATACATACATATATACATTCATACAAGCATGCACTCCTACATAAATATATACATGCACATATGATTGTGTGTGTAGATGTATATATATATATATACATATATATATATATATATATATATATATATATATATATATATATATATATATATATATATATATATATATATATATATATATATATATGCATATACATATACTTAAATAAATACTAGTGTGTGTGTGTGTGTGTGTGTGTGTGTGTGTGTGTGTGTATGGATGCATGAAATACATATATGCATATATAAGCACGTATATATTTACTTCAGTCAGGGAAAGAATACACGCAAGAAAGTGACCAGCCAACAAGAGTTTTACAAATAAACCCTTCACTCACATGCGTGCTTATGTATACACATGCATACACACACACGCTCGCACACACACACACACACACACACACACACACACACACACATACACACACACACACACACACACTCACATTCGTATACATACAATCATGGAAGCATAAATTCACATATGGTCACATATCTTGCAACACACAGACACGCACACACACAGACACACAATCACACACATATCCATACATGTGGCATGAACAAATTCATGTTTGGCGTGGGAGTCACTATATTGAATTCAAGGAAACCTTTCATTTCAGATCGTCGCGATATTTGTCTCAAACATGAATACGTGTATTCGAGAATCTGTACAAATGTCATGAATAGACACGATGACAACATCAATAATATCAATGAAGAACCGAAGAAGAAAGACAGCATCGGGAAAGGTAAACACAATATAATCTGCTGCCGCTGCTGCTGCTACTGCTGTTATTGTTGTTGCTGTTTTAGAAGAAGAAGAAGAAGAAGAAGAAGAAGAAGAAGAAGAAGAAGAAGAAGAAGAAGAAGAAGAAGAAGAAGAAGAAGAAGAAGAAGAAGAAGAAGAAATCGAAGCTATAAAGTACATCTTCCTTGTAGTTATAAACTTAATGATTTTTGTAATTGTATAGTATTGCTATCAAAATGGGGGGAAAAGAGAACATGCTTCTTTTGGCTATATGAATAGAATGAAATTACAGTGACGGCTTTCAACGAGAGCTAAATTATTTCATAATGAATCAATTAATCCAGCAACGCTGTACATTTATACGGAAGTAGAAAGTTGCCGATTGCAATTTAATTCCAGACGTGAGATTTATACGCACATAATGGTAACGGAACAACGTATTCCAGTATATAGAACAGACGTTCGTAAAGCTAAAATGGCACCGTATGCGACAATGGATCAGACGCAAAGACCACTATGTTTTTATCATCCAGTTTTAGCCAGTAATAACCAGTAAGACAATAAGTGCACCATAAGCGATGAAAATGAAAACTAATAGTATAAGTAATTAAAAGCATTCTTCATGAAATGTTTCACACAGAGATTAATTCATTTCTGAAACGGCACCTCGA
Source organism: Octopus bimaculoides (assembly GCF_046866305.1). Lineage (NCBI taxonomy): Eukaryota > Metazoa > Mollusca > Cephalopoda > Octopoda > Octopodidae > Octopus > Octopus bimaculoides. The sequence continues at coordinate 13,639,455 of NC_142938.1, forward strand.
ATACAGACCATATTTAACTAATAATAATGATATGTGACCTACCATGGTGAAGTTGACACTGTTTAATGATATAGGCAGAGAATATTTTCAGCAATGTACAATGCCTTCGTTGTGGCAAATAAATGCTTGTCTCCAGAACTTTTAAACAATATCTTGAAAACGCTAAAGTAAGCTAATCGGGACAATAAAAAGGAAGATTGTCATAGATTTGGAAATAGAAAAAAAAAGAGATCGTTGATCTTCGGAATGCTATGAAATATGTAGCGGTAAATAACTAACGTAAATATATCAATCTCTAACAGGAAGCTCTCACTCTGCATATAGACTTATTACGTTATCTGGCATTAGCAGATTCATGTTTGATACCATGGAACAAGTTTATTTACATGGCGAAGAACACGGGCCAAATGTGTGCCAGATTTTAATGCATAAATTTCATGCTGCTTTTTAAAACATTTATTATAAGATTACAGTGATTTAAACTTGAATTTGTTGCATCGTTTCAAGGTGCAACGAATTTAGATAACATTTTCTAATATTTCCTGTAATGAAACAATCGCAAGCGATATAAGCACGGATGCTTTTATGCACCAAAAGTCCATACGAGAGGTCTTCCCATGGCAAATAACGCAGTATTCTGTGTTTTAATACAACATCCATGTGAAATAAATAGAGCGCATGCTTTAAAAAAGTTTGACTATTTATCAGGTAACTCCTGATTGGGAAGTTATCTATAACCAAATCCTCATATCAATCAAGAGCATCGGCTATATTTTACAACATTTTCTAATAGTTTCTTAAACAGAAACAGCAAGCTATGTGATTTCAAGAAGGAAGTTTGGGTGGTATTTTTTCTCGATCACACGTGGATCAACAAGATTGGTACAAAATCATCATTGTTTGGAACTGTCAGAGTTCTCCACAGGATTTTTGAAACATGGTCAGTAAATGAGTATCACTTTAGTCTGCTGGCTGTGGGCATCTGACACATCATTCCATCATACCCAACAAAATAATAGTCTGAGAGGTTTCGTGAAAAAAAAGTAATAACAATATATATATATATATATATATATATATATATATATATATATATATATATATATATATATATATATATATATATAGGCGCAGGAGTGACTGTGTGGTAAGTAGATTGCTTACCAACCACATGGTTCCTTGTTCAGTCCCACTGCGTGGCACCTTGGGCAAGTGTCTTCTACTATAGCCTCGGGCCGACCAAAGCCTTGTGAGTGGATTTAGTAGACGGAAACTGAAAGAAGCCCGTCGTATATATGTATATGTATGTGTATGTATGTGTGTGTATATGTTTGTGTGTCTCTGTTTGTCCCCCCAGCATCGCTTGACAACCGATGGTGGTGTGTTTACGTCCCCGTAACTTAGCGGTTCGGCAAAAAGAGACCGATAGAATAAGTACTAGGCTTACAAAGAATAAGTCCTGAGGTCGATTTGTTCGACTAAAAGGCGGTGCTCCAGCATGGTCGCAGTCAAATGACTGAAACAAGTAAAAGAGTAAACAGTAAAAGAGTATATATACATACACAATCAGTAATCAGTCAAGGCATGGAATAAAATAAGCTGAGTATTCGATTACTTAACGAGTTTTGTTTGTGTTAATGTTAGTTGACAGGTCGGTTTGTGTGTGTTAATGTCATGTGATATGAGACGCGGAATTTTGAAGCTTTCTTTGAAGAAGTGATGAAGAATTAACACAACTGTTGATGTACCTGGAGTTAAGCCAAAGAGATAGTGCCAGAAATTGAGATGGAATTGGAATTTTCTCATGGGTGTAAAGGTCAAACGTGAAGAGGTGTGCACAATGACACAGCTGTCGTCGATACCAGCCTGACTGAGAGATGACTGAGAGATGCTTCTCCAGATAAGCTGTTCTTCAGATGCTTTGATTGATAATGTTATCGTAGATGAAGCTGTGAGTTTTAATGTTAAGGGGTTAGCTGAAAAATATTGATTTCAAAGGGAAACCTCTTACAATGTCTGAAAGTGAGATTGAAAGAAAATGAAAGTAACCTCGATGTCACTGGCATGCTCTATGGGTAAGGAGCTCGCTTTGCAGCCTCATGGTTTCCGGTTCCGTTCGACTATATGGTACATGGGAAAAGGACCTACAGGTATAGCCGCACGGTACCCAATTCATTGTGAGTGAATTTGGCAGACGGAAATTGCGCAGAAGTCCATCGTGTGCGTGTGTGAATATATATGACTGTGAGTGTGTGTGTTTGTGTGTGTGTGTGTGTGTGTGTGTGACTGTGTGGTAAGAAGCTTGCTTACCAACCACATGGTTCCGAGTTCAGTCCCACTTTGTGGCACCTTCGGCGAGCGTCTTCTACTATAGCTTCGGGCCCACCGAAGCCTTCTGAGTGGATTTGGTAGATTTGGTAGAAGCCCATCGTATACATATATATATGTGTATGTGTTTCTGTGTTTGACCCTCACCGCCATCACGTGGCAATCGATGCTGGCGATGCTCCAGCATGGCCACAGTCAAATGACTGACACAAGTAAAGGAATAAAAGAACATACATACATACATACATACATACATACATACATATATATATATATATATATATATATATATATATATATATAAGCAGTGTTAATTCTCTAAATGAGGTATTAACAGTAACTGCACGATAAAGTGAAGTATATTGCCACTTAAATGTGGCTGACCCCTAGGGGTGGATGTTACTGTTGCTTTTAACCCCAGGACGACATGGGTCAGCCACATTTAAGTGGCAATATACTTCACTTTATATATATATATATATATATTTATATATATATATATATATATATATATATATATATATATATACAGATATATATATATATATGCATATATATATATATATATATATATATATATATACACGCATATACATCTTACACACACAGATATATATATACATACATACATATATATATATATATATATATATATATATATATATATATATATATATATATATATATATATATATATATATTTATATATATATATATATATATATATATATATATATATATATATATATATATATATATATATATAGCTCTCCTGTGTGACCCCTCTGTCCTGCATTCACCATGATAGGTCGCTAGCCACAACACATTCTTTATTTTCTCTCCTTGTTTCTTTCTGCGTTCCTTTCTGTGGAAGAGCGTAGACTCGAAATGTTAAAGACTTTTTCACTTACGAGCGTTAAACTAATACATCTGGTTTTTGTCTACACCACCGGTCTTCGTCTTTTGTTTTTTTTGTGAATTCTCCTTATATATATATATATATATATATATATATATATATATATATGTACACACACACACTCACTCACATATATACATATATATGTAATGAGGGGTAAAAAGGATTTATAAATTCCGTCAGATATCTTGTAAGCACTCAGTTTATGCGAACACAATGTTATCAAGCTTATATATATAGTAAATCTTGGAAAACCAGAATTGAATTCTATATAAATTGCTAAAATATTTAACTGATTACTGACTATCTCTGACATTGACAACATGTTTCTGTTAGTATGACAATATTGCCGACAGTTGCGGCTGCAATAGTAATTGGGACGAAAATATCTTTTAGCAAAATCAGATATACGTAAAACTTTTAACATCCCATTCTCAGACATGAATTGCTGAGTTAGCAAAACAGTATCAGATCAATACTTAATCAGTTGACGAAGAAATTGATTTTCATAGATGTTATTTGGTAGATTATAAAAATAAAAGCCAGAAAATCTCATTTCATTAGCTGATTAGGCTTATTGTTATTTAGTGTAAAATATATTTTTCACTTGATCATTCTAAAGTCCAAGGAATGAAACATTTACATAAGTCCACCAATGGTCATAGTCAGATATCCTATTATCTTCCATTCTTAATAATCCTTTTCGACCTTAATGGTTAATAAAGAACAGATTCTTAATAATCCTTTCTACTAAAGGCACAAAGTCTAAAGTTTTAGGGGAGGGGTAAGTCGATTACATCGCCCCCAGTACTCAACAGGTACTAGCAATCGTTAGTACAAGACCGTAACCACTAGGCAACGCGCCTTCACACATTCAATATAAATTTAGTCAAACAAAACCTTGCATTTCTGTAATAACAGCAATCCTCTAGCATTTTCAAATATATTTTGAAACTGCTGAGAGGTTATTAAAGCTGATGGCAAAATTTGATCTGGTCCTGAAAGCACATCTAAATAACATGGAGAAGTATCGTGAAAGAGTTTCATATTTATTACTGTTAGGGTAAAATGGAAATGTTCAGCTGGTAGCTTCTACTGTCCACTAAAATTATATTAAAGTATTCATTCATATGATTAAATATTTTGGCTTCTTCATTAATTCGAGGATGTTAATCAGTTGAGTTAGTTTTACTCTAACATCTTGTCACACAAGATACTTGTTCTCGACAGCTATATTTAAATACATTTGCATTATTCATTAATAAACGTTAACTAGTGTTGACTGACGTTTATTGCTGATAGATAGCAACACACATGAAGTAAGAAAGCCTTAATAAAATAACTAAATACTCTAAGAATAAACACACTTTCTTCATTTCGTCTGTATGTTCTCCCTATTTTTTTTTAAAGTCAAATAAATAGACGCCTTATTCGTTCTTGTTTATTATTGCTCTTATTTTATATCCATTGACTGGAAATCTTTAGTCACAGATTCTGTGACCTCTTCATCGACTCTCCATCTCACGTGACTTCTGTTCTATCTTCATAACAGAACAGGAGGTGACACATGGGATGGAGAGTCACTGAAAAGGTCACAGGATGTGTGACGAAATATTTCCATACCATGTGTCTTTATTTGGCAAAAAAAAAAATGTGACCATCCCGAAATATAGTAATATCTGCTTCAACTCATGATTTCATATCAGGAATCTTGTAAAACAAATTCACAAACGTAGAATCTTTCAAGTCGTCCTGTAAGGAAGAGGTTGCTTACTAACAAAGGTACAAACCTCCGTTGTTTGAATGTAATCTAGAAAAACATTGTCACATATTGAACTTGAGAAAAATTTTATGCATATATATTGTTACACTTACAGTCAATTGTATTTGTAATGTGTATTTGAGATGTGTGAGGGGGGACATTTGGTAAGGATGAGTGATGAGCGACTGCGCAAGCAGCTATTGTATAGTGTGCTGCAAGATGGCGGGAGACCAGCACATAAGCCTAAACTAAAATTTAAGGATTGCCTTAAAAATGCTCTAATACAGACAGGAATTGCAGCTGGTAATTGGGAGAGGGGGGCACAAGACCGTGATGGATGGAAGAAGATAGTGCATGATGGTTGTTCAAGGTTTGAGACGGAGAGAGTGAAGTATGAGAGAATTAGGAGGGGGCTTAGAAGGGGGAACCTGTGGAAAGTGAAAGAGTGTTGTGTGGTTTGTAGGCGGAGGTGTTTGAGTCGTGCAGGCCTGGTGAACCATCAAAATTCTCACAGAAGTCGACCCATGATAAACAATGATGTGGCTATTAAAATTCATAACAGAACGTGTAAAATGTGGAGGACTAAAAGACATGTTAAGAGAGTACATATGGTGGCACCTGTTTCTCCTGCCAGCTAGCACAGTTGTCTAGTATGTAATAAAGTATGTAAAAGCTTGGCCGGGTTTAAAAGTCATACGAGGGCATCATATGGCAACAATCATGAATCATTTCAGTAAGTCTTTTTGGCTTTTCTCGTGTAACGAGGATGCAGCTGTGATGTATGTATATGCATGCATGTATGTATGCATCTTTGTATATATGTATATGTATACATATGTAGTTAGATAGGTTGGTACGTATGTATGTACTTATGCATGTATGTATGTGGTTATAGATGTAATCTGAATATGTATATAGATATTATATAGATACATGTGTGTATATAAATGTAATATATCGATATATATACATTTGCATATATATATATATATATATAAGTGTGTATGTGTGTGTGTGTGCGTATATATATATATATATATATATATATATATATATATATATGTATATATATATATATATATATATATATATATATATATATATATATATATATATATATGCACATATGTATATACAGATGTACATTTATCGATTTACCGATGTACACTTATATATAGACAAGCATATATATTTTACATTATACATTATATATATAGATGTGTGTGTGTGTGTGCGTGTGTGTGTGTGTAGGTATGTATGTGTGTGTGTATGTGCGTGTGTGCGTGTGTGAGTGTGTGTGTGAATTGCCCATCTATCTATCTTGGATAATTTAATGCTGTGCACGCTGATATGTTAACGTATCTTCTGCATCTCACACAGAATAATAACAATAGCATTCAGTTAAAAAAAAACCCCCAAAAAAACCACCCCCAAAAAACTCATTTCATCCCTCAGGAAAGGAAATCCATCAAACACACACTTTATATATAAAACCAACTGAGAATGTTTGTTACAGTTTACGAATGGCTCACCTTACTTTCTTGGCGTTATTTCACCAAAACCGAGTGAAAGAATGGATGCGTTTTAAGTAAACATGTAGTTTTGATGGTTCTAGCAAGGCAAATACGCGCATATGATTGGTATAAGTGAATTATCTACGATATATAAAAAGAGCCTGGGCGTTGTGATTTATCTCACAGCCCATTAAACACAGTGAATTGTATTGGCAAGGCTTGTGGGAACATAATATTTAACTTTGTAAATTATGTCTCATTCTCTCACCAAAATATGCATATATATATATGTATATATATATATATATATATATATATATATATATATATATATATATATATATATATATATATATATATATATATATATATATGTATGTATATATATATTTAAATATATATATATATATATATATATATATATATATATATATATATATAAATATACACATCTATACATGTATCTATGTATGTAGGTATGTATTTATCTATATTTACAGGTGTATGTACGAGTGTACGTAGAGATGTGCGTATGAGTCTATATAGTGCATTTATAAATACATTAATATAATGTTTTATTAGTTGTGTCCTATATACCCACGTATATAAGCGTAACTGTATCCTGTTGTCAGAACATCAATATGCATGCACAAACACACATTTACATATATATACGTATATATATATATATATATATATATATATATATATATATATATATATATATATATATATATGTATATATATATATATATATATATATATATATATATGAATATATACACACATATATATATATATATAAATATATATATATATATATATATATATATATATATATATATATACATATATATATATATATATATATATATATATATACATATATATATATATATATATATATATATATATACTTATATATATATATATATATATATATATATATATATATATATATATATATATATATATATATATATATATATATATATATATATACATATATATGTATGTATATATATTTTACGGTTTGTGAGCTGAATGGCGTTGTAATATTGCAATTTGCAATGTGGTGCACATCTTTCCGTTGCATAAACTATTTGCTTCAAAATGTATTTGGTTTCGCATATTGTGATTACGGTGACACACGCGCGCACACACACACACATACACATACACGCACGAATACACTCACACATATGTGTTTGATTATATATACTTTCTTACACACTCGCCTACACATATGTACTTCCATACATGGAGGAGCCACTTATCAGATACATATATATATATACATGTATACCAATATCATTTATTGTATTGCCGATTCATTCGATAAATGTGGAGAACCTTGTATTATCGTTTTACCTACGTCTATCTATCTATCTATCTATCTATCTATCTATCTATCTATCTATCTATCTATCTATCTATCTATCTATCCACCCATCCATCCATCCATCCATCCATCCATCCATCTATCTATCTATCTATCTATCTATCTATCTATCTATCTATCTATCTATCTATCTGTCAGTGTGTCTATTTATCTTTGTCTCTGCCTGTCTCTTTTGCTACGAATCTGTTAAATTCACTCGTATATATATATATATATATATATATATATATATATATATATATATATACATATACATACATACATACATACATATATATATACATATATATCTACATACATATATATATATATATATATATATATATATATATATATATATATATATATATATATATGTACATATGCATACATGCATATATATTACTGGCATATACACACACACACATATATAGATATAAATGTATACATACACACACGGACAAGCACATATATGTACATAAAGATACCTTTTCAACTTGTCTTCCTACACACGCGCGTAGATTTGTATAGCAATACCTATTTATCTATTTCGGGAATTGGTGAGATCAATATTTGTCGGTGAATGGTTACATCGTTCTATGATTCTTCAGACTGGCCATAAAGAATCACAAGATAAATGTATCAGTACCCGGGATATATTGATCTTACCAATTCCTGAAATCTCTTCTTTGTTTGGGTGTGTGTGTAGGCGTTGGGGGAATATATAGGTTTCGTGCCACTGTGAATATGCATATGTGCCACTATGAATATGCGTATGTGCCACTGTGAATATGCGTATGTGCCACTATAAATATGCGTATGTGCCACTGTGAATATGCGTATGTGCCACTGTGAATATGAACGCAGTTAAGGTGGTGAGCAGACAGAATCGTTAGCGCCCCAGACAAAATGTTTAGCGGCATTTTGTCTGTCGTGACGTTCTGAGATCAAATTCCATCGCGGTCGACCTTCATCATTAAACTAGTAAAAGTCGTAAAAGTCAAGCACTGGGGACGCTGAATTTGACAAGCCCTCTCCTCTAAAATTTCAGGCCTTTTGCCTCTAGTAGAAAGGTTTTGTCATGTGCATAATTAAAGCGATGAGCGGGGGAAAGTCGATAGCTCGGCGAGTAAAATACTGAGCGGTATTTCGTCCATCTTTACGTACTGACCTCAAATTTCGTCGAAGACGATTACACATTTCATCATTATGGGATCAATAAATTAAGAACCAATTGAACACAGGGGGCAATGTAATCGATTTAACTCCCTCCAAAATTTTGGGCATGCACCGAAATTGAAACCTATTATTAGGTCTTAGATAAGGCAGAACCGTTGGTATGTCGGGGAAGATGCTTAGCGATACTTCATCTGTCTCAACATTCTGAGTTCAAATTCCACCGAATAAGTCTCTATCTATATAACGTATATATACATTTTTACTCACAGACACACAAATACGCACAAACATACAGACACACGAATACACACACACACACACACATGGTCATGGTGCTGTTTCTCTCACAGACGATGCCCAGGTGACCCTACTATACTGTGTAGTCGACAAAGTCAAAAACAAACAATACACAAACGCGAAATTAAAAGCATAAAATGACGACAATGTATCCATCGCACCTTATATATGTGTGTGTGTGTGCGCGCGAGTGTGTGTGTATGTATGTGTGTGTGTGTGTGTGTGTGTGTGCGTGTGTGTGTGTGTGTGTGTGTTACGTAAATATTTCAGTTTCTCTCTCATTCTTCTCTTTCTTACCCAACTGTCTTCATATCTCAATGCCATCGTGAAAAGCATTTAACTTACTAAACAACCGTGCTTTTCAAAATTAGATTATTTCTTGTTATCAAAGATGTAATTTACTTCGAGAAGTAAACAAAACTAAGAATCTGACTTCAGAAATGTCTCTTCAGAAAACTTACAAATAAATATTCGCTCGTTCTGTCCTGTTTGCTTGCTTTTCGTAACAGTTTTCCTTTTAAATATGAAATGTTATCTATTTATTTCTCTTTCTATGCCTATCGTTCTGTCTATTTATTGTCATTCTGCTTGTGTCCTTCGTTTATTTGTTACTGTCCTTTCTTCTTTCTTTCTTTCTTTTCTTCCTTCCTTCCTTCCTTCCTTCCTTCCTTCCTTCCTTCCTTCCTTCCTTTCTTCCTTCCTTCTTTCCTTCCTTCCTTCCGTTATTCCTTCCTTCCTTTATTCCTTCCATTCTTCCTTTCATTTTTCTTTCTCACACTCTATTTTTCTTTGTCTCTGTCTCCCATTTTCGTTTTATCGTTCTTTCTTTTCTCTTTTACTTTCTTTTTCTCTCTCTGTTTCTTTCTCTCTCTCTGTTTCTTTCTCTATTCCTTTCTTTCTTTTTTTTCTTTCTTTCTTTCTTCTCAGCCCCAAAATAAACCCAATATGATGAGCACTATCCGTCCATCTAATGCCTCCATTCATTTTCACGGAGGTCTACATCAAGTGCCTGGAGGAGGTAGTGCAGCCCTGGGTCAAAAGGGTGGCTGCTGGAAGACCCTATGTCTGGCAACAGGACTCTGCACCATGCCCCACAAGCAGGAGAACCCACTCATGACGGTCAAACACAACTTTCCATAGCTTCAGAATGACACAAGTTAACTCCCATTGTAGGGATGGAAATAAATGGTAATCCGAAGGTGCTAGGTCTGGTGAATGGCAAACTGTAACAATTTCTGCCGGGTCTGCAATGAAAGGTGAGTTCTGACGTTGTTCTCGAGGAAGACGATATTCATCTGATAGGCAAATTCTGGGCACTTTTCATCGATCACCTTACCTTCTTTAATCGGTGTAATTGGGAAGAAAAATTGTCTGAATTCAATATCTGATTTTGCAGAGGAAACTCGTAATAAACAGTGTCCTTCCAATCCCATCAGATACAGAACATTATCACCGGATACTGACCGATTTTGAAATGATTAAAGGTGGTTCATTTCGTTTCCTTCAAGACCCTTTTCTCTCTACATGGTTGTAAACAATTCAAGTTTCATCACTTGCTATCCTTCTTTTCAAAACTGGATGTGTTTTGCTGCGTTTGAACTGGAAACTGCAGACGGAAATGCGTTACATTTATATATTTTTGTTAAATTATGATGTATCCAAAATATCGTAGTGATTCACGTATCGAAGTGTTTTTAAATGCCTTATAACCTTTATATGACACATGTGGAATATCTCTGCGATGTCTCGTGTCATGTGACCGGGATTATTTTTCATTATCATTTTTGTTTGGTCATCATCTACGGCTGTAGGCCTGTGGCAACGTTCATGCTCTTCCAGATGAAAATCTTCACTCCTAATTTCAGCGTACCGATTATAAACAACCCTCTCGATAGTGGCGCCACCTTCGTAAACTGCACATATCTCTTTTAAACATTATTAAATGTTGAAAATGTATCTAACTTTCCTCCATTTTCCCCGTTAATGTACAAACAATAAACATATTATACACAGAGTAAAATTATAGTAAGGCGTGTTGAAATGTCATCTTCCAGAAAATATGTTATAATGCATTTATCACGCGAGAAAAGAAATCACGTACTGAATGATCAGCACTTAAAATATTTTTGTTACAACCGAACAAGTATCTATCTATCTATCTATCTATCTATCTATCTATCTACCTATCTCTCTCTCTCTCTCTCTCTCTCTCTCTCTCTCTCTCTCTCTCTCTATATATATATATATATATATATATATATATATATATATATATATATATATATATATGTGTGTGTGTGTGTGTGTGTGTGTGTGTATATATATATATATATAGTGAATAAATGCCTAAGTGTCAACCTGGTTAAATTAGAGCTTTCACAAAAAGAAATAATCCAGCTAAGTTGCACATTGCAAATACAATCATTAAGTGGAACAGTAAAAATATGTAAAACGTTTCTCAAGATTTTGTTATCTACGTTCCAACAATGTATTTTTGTTAGAAACATGCTCCTCGCTCAGAGGAAGAATTTAAATGATTAAATCAGAAGAGAACATCCACCATTGTTTAGGAAGACCATCTCTTGAGGTCGGTGAATCATCGGAATCCTTAATGTTGAAGGAAATTGTTTGTCGTATTTGTTCTTGCCTTTAACGTTCTAAACTCACATCTTGCTGCGTCAACTCCGCCTTTCTACTCTCTGAGATCAATAGTTCAAAGTACCAGTTATACTCAGAGGTGGTCAATATCATCGGCCAGCACTCCGTCTCACAAACTTACTGGTCTTGTGTCTGAATTCGAAATCCGTATTTTTAATACTATCCTTTTTCTTTTATCGAAGTTTTAACTTTCCCATTTAATTATAGTAAATATTTTTTTCTAGTTTAATTCTTTTAATAAATAACTCTGCCAAACATCTTCCGAACCTCCCCCGACATTTTGTTATCAATCATCTTAAAAATAACTGAATTTGAAGGATTTTAATTATTGAGATGGTCATGAATATTTTTTTTTCTAAAATAAGCTTCTAAATTTATTTGCTCTCAAACCTTTTCAAATTATTCTAGGAAATAGAATTGCTGTTGTTGTTTTGTTGTTGTTGTGATGATAGTTATGCATGCGATCATGGTTGTTATTGATGTTGTTAGTAGTGGTGGAGCTGCTAGCGGTGGCGGCGGCGGCGGAAGTGGTGATGGTGTTTGTTAGTGGTAGTGGTTTGTTTGTACGTTGTGTGTTTGTGTTTGTTTATGACAGATGCTGTGAAGGATACGTCCGTGCTTTTGTGTTGTTGTTTTCGTTGTGGGTATGGTTGGTTGGCTGGTTGGCTGGTTTGTAGTTGACGTAGTCTGTAGTTTATTGTTGGTTGGGTGTGGACGAGCATGTATTTGCGGTTTGTTGTTGTTGTTGCAGTAAGATGTTGATGACCGATGCAATTCGTAGAGTATCGCTGAAGCATGGCTGTGTGGTAAGAAGTTTGTTTCCTGACCACATGGTCTCGGGTTCAGTCCCACTGCGTGGCACCTTGGGCAAGTGTCTTCTACTATAGCCTCGGGCTGACCAAAGCCTTGTCAATGAATTTGGTAGACGGAAACTGGAAGAAGCCTGTCGTATATGTATATATGCATATGTATGTGTGTGTGTATGTTTGTGTGTCTGTTTGTAAACCCCACCAGCATCGCTTGACAGCCGATGTTGATGTGTTTACGTCCCCGTACCATAGCAGTTCGGCAAAACGGATCGCTAAAATAAGTACTAGACTTACAAAGAATAAGCTCTGGGGTCCATTTGCTCGACTATAAAGGCTGTGCTCCAGCATGACCGCAGTCAAACGATTGAAACAAGTAAAAGAGTAAAAGAGTATACATACATACATACACATGCCCCCCCCCACGCAGATGGTTTAGTCATAAACCATACAGAAACTCAGTCATAAGCAATATTTAACAAATTAGCAATCGATTGATTATGGTATTTTAATCCCATGCAAGGCTGTGAGCTGGCAGAATCGTTAGCACGCTGAATGAAATGCTTAGCGGTATTTCGCCCGTCGCTACGTTCTGAGTTCGAATTCCGCAGAGGTTGACTTTGCATTTCATCCTTTCAGGGTCGATAATCTAAGTTACCAGTTGCGTACTGGGGTCGATCTAATCGATAATTCTCCTCCCTCAAGTTTGAGGTCTTGTGCCTTTAGTTGAAATGATATTTCAATTGCATGCAATGAACCCGGTTTCTCTGAGCTTTCTTTGCACTTAAGTTGATTCATCCTCAGAAGATAGCAAGTCTGGTATTATTTTTACCAATCTTTCGTGAAAATAAGCTATTAATACATAATATATATAAATTACGTAACAATAATGCAAATATATCAGGTCTAATTGTTAAGTATTACGTAAATGCGTTATAACTGAATATTAAAGTTTCCCACCTTGGCTAATCGCTTATATAGCAGAGAATTCAATTTAACATCTTTGAACGTTGACTATTAGTCCTGAAAATTTAATATTTAATATATCACATCTGAAAATTCTAAAATAATAATGTGAATATGTAAGCTCTGATACGTTTCAAATTTTAGCATGAGACCAGCAATTTCGGAAGAGGGCTGTAAGTCGAAACAACCACCCCAGTGATCAACTGGTACTTATTTTATCGACCCCGAAAGAAAGAAAGGCAAAGTTGGCCTCGGTGATATTTGAACACAGAACATGAAAACGGACGGAACACCGCAGAGCATGAAAAATTAAATATTATCATAATTAAGTATTTTTGTTGCTTTTTCCTTCTCGAGCCATGTTTGGGCCATAAGGGCCGGCTTCCTGGTTTCATTGGCGTATAGGTTCTCCACCTGGAGATGACGCCGGTCCGTCTCGGGTGAGCTGCTTGATGCAGGAGGAGAGAGTGAGAGAAAGTTATGGTGGAAGAGACACCAGAAGCTCGCCATTACCTTCTGCCGGAGCTGCGTGGAGCTTCGGTGTTTCGCTAATAACCACACACATCGCCTGGTCTGAGATTCGAACCAGCGATCCTTCGACCGTGAGTCCGCTGCTCTAAGCAGTTGGCCATTATTCCAGTAAAACATTTCGTCCTGTTGTTTGGTGTGAGAAATTTGTGATGTGAACCCGTGTATTGAAACTGATTTTGTTGTTTCACGGGAGGGACGTTACGCCTATAATAAACGCACTGGTTTTATTTCACTTCTTTTATTATTATTATTAGTAATATTTTGTAACACAAGCATAAAGTAAAACATTTCGGAAGAGATGAACAATTTGTCGACCCCAATATTTGTATGCCTTATTCTTTATCGGTCCCGGGAAGAATAAAGATATAGTTAACTTTGGCGGGATTTGAACGCATCAAATGTTTTTATAATAGTGACCCGGATATTTTATAGTTACCTTACTCGCCCCTATCCCATCGCTAACCAATAGCAGACATTCGAACTAAACGAGACAAAGAGACAATTATTCAAGTAGCCAGACATAGACAGAGACGGAGAGACAGGCAGCTGAAATCTTTAGATTCCTACAGTGAATAAGGTGAAAAAATAGAAAATAGCATAAAATGTAATATAATATAATAAGTCAACTATATTTAGAGAATCGGTCAATTAACAGTTTGAAATTGTATTTTAAGACATTATTTTAAAAGAGAGGGAAAAACAAAAAAATCCCCAGCAAAAGCGAAAACACACATAAATACAAAAACAACATCCAAGCAAAATATACAAGATGGAAAACTTCGGGATAAGCACGAAGCGCTCACACCTCATTATTCTCTGTCGTGTTGAACAACAAATGGGAAGTGTTATGATGGAGATGGGGTAAAATTTTGAACAAAAATAATTAATTATTAATAGCTTCTAACATACATCACGTATTTTGTGTTAGGGTTATAGTCATTTAAATCAGCCTCGTACATTATTAATGCCTTTATATTAACATTAACCCACAATAGCATGCACTTTAGGCTACTGGAGTTAAATCAACTTCAGCATTTGACTGGTACTTTATGTTAAGATACAGTCTTGCGTATGACTTTAAACTGCATCCGGTAGTAGGACCCTGGTTCGGAGTTCTAGGATTTCGAGGAGTGTGGAACCACCTCCTAGTCACTATAGTTTCAAGGTCTACCCTCATCGGGAGTAGTAGCTATCTGTCAGGGCCACCAGCAAGGGGTTAAACATCATGTAACCATCCGGTCCAGGGTACGTTGAAATGGAGGGAAACAAGCATGGTGGATATGAGCTATTTCGGCAGGTGGATTTATTAAGTCAATGGTGAATATCCCTAGATGCTGAGCGGATGAACAGACGACAAAATGTCTGTGGCCGGAATCAACCCGCTCAGTTAGTGAACAACTGCTAACATATGTAGTTGAAGGGACGCTGATGAGAAATTTCAGCCGGAAGCTCCAATACGAACATTTCAGAGTGTTTGGATGTCAATATGAGGGCAGTGCAATCTGAGGACATGTGCCGAGAGAGATTAAAATCTAACATCATGGTGCTTCGAGTGTTCACTAGTGATGGTGGCGTTATGCCTCCATTCATATTCCCACACGGGCTCAAATTCAGCACGAAGGCCTCCTACATGAAGTACCTGGAGGAGGTAGTGCTGCCTTGGGTGAAGAGGGTGACTGCTGAAAGATCCTATGTCTGGCAACATGACTGTGCATCATGCCACACAAGCAGCAGAACTCAGTCATGGCTGTCAGACAATTTCTGCGACCACACCATCCCTAACACAACCCTCCAGATTGCAACCCCATTGATTATTACGTGTGGGGCAGAGTTGAGCGAGAGAGCAACAAAACTCCTTGTAACAGCAAAAATGAGCCGAAGGCGCAAGGATAATGGCAGCATTCACCAACTTAAATAAGGGGACAGTCCAGAAGAGTTGGAGGAGATTCTGAAGTCTTCTGGAGACCGTGCTTGGTGCCAATGGCGTTATTATTGGACAAATTAACTCTTTAGTATTTCATGATATTTTTATGTAATTTTGGTAAATATATCTGTTAAAATGCGATGTCAGTGTTATTCTCATTTTTGCGTAATTTAGACGATAGTCTATTCACCGCACCCTCTACACACACACACACACACACACACACACACACACACACACACACACACACACACACACACACACACGCACACACATAGACATTCATTAGAGAACAAACATCAAATTCGTATATAACACCACTCTTCCATGCATTTGATCATATATAAACATTACCATGGCTTTCAACATGTAAAAGAAATGCATATATAAAAGCACAGACGGTAAAAAATAGATATGCACTTAAAAACACAAAATATATAGAACGACCTATCAAGAAAAGTTATATACAATCGACTAAAAATAAGTAATCAAAATGAATTACTAAAGCGTGTCATCCGACTAAAAAATAAAAAAAGTTAAAAAATATATCATTCGACTAAAAAAAGTTTTTACTCCCCTCAATCAAAAATATGTCAAAATAGTTCGTTTCATAAAAACCATGGTAGGTTGAAGTCCAAGGAGCGTAAGAGAATTCCATAAAATCAAGTCAAAACACATCTATGGTCATTTCGGAGGTTCACTGCCGCGGTCCGATTACGAGCTAAAGTACATCTCAGCAATGACTCCCTCATCAGGTTGAACAGGTATCTCAACAATTAGTCGTTCACAGACTTTTTTTTTTTTTTACATATTTTTAAATGAGGGGAGAGAAAACATTTTTAGTTGATTGATATATATTTTTTAATTCTTTTACGATTTTTAGTCGCTTGGCACGCTTTAGTAATTCATTTTCCTGATGGTAGTGCTATCTTCCAAGACGATAATGCACAGTTTATCATAGTTAATTTTATTCAATATTCGTACAAAGAGCACAAAAGAGAAGTAGACCTATTGTACTGGCCCCGGTAATCACCGGGTTTCAACACAATCGCCCACTTATGGCGCATTTTGGAGTAATTAGTTAGGAGCTACTTCCCTCCTCTATCCTCAACGAAAGAAGTAAAGCAAGTTTCACTTAAAGAATGGTTCCGAATGCCCCTAACAGCCACTGAAGCCAATTCCTCGATGTATTAAGCTGTGACTGATTCCTAAGGTGAACTGACAGCGTGTTAAGTATAAGTTCCATTCAACGACATGTTTCCATAATTTTATCCACCCTAGTGTTAACACACACACACGCGTGCGTGCGTGTGTTTGTGTATGTGTGTGTACATACACACACTCACACATACATGTGTAACGGCAGACGAAATATCGCTAAGCATTTCGCCCGGCGTGCTCACGTTTCTGCCAGCTCGCATTGTTTGTCTTTACGTTCTGAATTCAAATTCCGCCGACGAGTTGGACTTTGCTTTTCATCCTAACGGGATCGATAAATTAAGTACCAATTGTATACTGAGGTCGATCTAAACTGGCCCCCTCCCCCCAAAATTTTGGGCCTTGTGCCTAGAGTAGAAAAGAATATAAATTTACTCATATATCTATGTGTGTGTGTGTGTGTGTGTGTGTGTGTTTTTCTGAGTTTGTCCCTCACAACCACTTGACAACCACTGTTCGTTTGTTTATGTCTCCGTAACTTAGTAGATCGGCATAAAGAGACCAAAATAAAGAGTACCTGAGTTTTAAAAAAATGTACTGGGGTGGATGTGTACGACAAAGCCTGAGGTGGATGTGTACGACAAAGACGATACCCCAGCATGATCGCAATCTATTAACTGAAACATGTAACAGATAAAATAGAAATACACGCAGGATAGTCGAGCGGTCTAAGGCGCCGCGTTCAAGTCGCAGGCGGGTCTTCCCAGTGTTGGTTCGTATCCCACTTTTGACAAGAATTTCTTTCCCTGTAACTTAGCGATTCAGCAAAAAGAGGCCGATAGAGTGAGTACTAGACTTAGAAAGAATACATCCTGGGGTCGAGTTGCTCGAGTGAAGGCGGTCTTGCAGCATGACTACGGTCAGATGACTAAAACAAGTAAAAGAAACACACACACACACACACACACACGTGCGAGTGTGTGTGTATCAAATTCACTCTATAGCCGAAGTGCCGCGCAGTGGGACTGAACCTGAAGCCACATGATTGGAAAGCGAGCTTCTTAACTATGAGCACAAATACATATTGCATGCACACAACACGCACAGACACGAACACACACGCACACAAACATAGACATTTGCTCTTAGACACACACGTACATGCACACACACACGTGCACACACAGACAACAAAACGAAATCATATAACACAAAGCTCACACACAAAGATAAACTGTTGACTCAGACACCCACACATACATACATCTACGAACGTAACCAACACCTACACGTTGACTCACTTATACACAGAATAAAGATTTATTACATATTCACACAAACACTCACGCATACATTTACACACACGCACACATTCGCACACCGTCATGTACAAACACACAGCGCGTTCACAAACTTGCATCTGAGACGCATACACCATACACAAACCAACTTACATACGTACAGAGATACATAAATACACACACATAACGAAGCATAATCCCTCGCTTCAACGCACACACGACCACACATACATCATGACACGCATACACACAGGTTCATGAACACCTAATACATAGTTTATTACCTCTCTGTTAGTCTGTCTGTCTGACTCTCTCTCTCTCTCTTTCTCACATACACAAACGCCCATGCACCCGTCCACGAACCGTATTCCCGAGCGTCATACTAATATATCCTTTTGTTGTTTACACCACCTGTCCTCGTCTGTTGTTGTTTTTTCGTACATTCTCCCATATATATATATATATATATATATATATATATATATATATATATATATATATCTTTATATTTAGATGTGTATATATATATATATATATATATATATATATATATATATATATATATATATATATATATATATATATATATATATATATATATATATATAGGTTGGGTGAGAATTCACGAAAAATATAAAAGACGAAGACAGGTGGTGTAGACAACAAAAAGATGTATTAGGTTGACGCTCGGGAAGTGAAAAAGTCTTCAACGTTTCGAGCCTACGCTCTTCCACAGAAAGGAACACAGAAAGAAACAAGGAGAGAAAATAAAGAATGTGTTGTGGCTAGTGATCTATCATGGCGAATGCCGGACAGAAGGGTAACACAGGAGAGCTAGGAAGAAAAGGAGATAATGAAGTAATGGTGATCCCAAAATGAAGGTGCACGTGCGTGTGTATAAGAGTATGTATGTGCGTGTGGGAGAGGACTGGTGACCTTGACCTGTGCGTGTGTGTATGTGTAGGTGTCAAAATGTGGAGCTGGGAAGTGGTCAGTGCTGGTGTGTGCGTGGTGGTGTGTGCGTGGTGTGATGTGTTGTGTTGTATGGTGGTGTATGGTGTAGTGGTGTGTGGTGTGGTGTGATGGTGTTGGGAGGTGGGGAGGCGAGAATCCGGAACCATGTGGCTGGTAAGCAAGATATTTACCACAGCCACTCCTGCGCCTATCTATCTATCTATCTATCTATCTATCTATCTATCTATCTATCTATCTATCTATCTATATAGCACCATGTCCTGGCGTTATTATTTTTTCTTATCTTTTATCACCGTTTTTTGTAATTAATTGTATACACACACACACACACACACACACACACACACACACACACACACACACACACACATATATATATATATATATATATAGAGAGAGAGAGAGAGAGAGAGAGAGAAAGAGAGAGAGAGAAAGAAAGGGGGAGAGTGAAACAGAGCGAAAGAGACATATAACGGAACTCAATCACACATACTGACACACTTGTATAGTCTGTGAACCTTCATCACGTCTAAAGAGAATATATAAAGGAAATAGACAGACATACACTGTTAAACATAGAAAACAAAACACACGCACACACATTAACACATACACATACCAACACACACATGTGCGCCTATACACGCATACACACACATGTATACATATACTCACTCACGGCACAAACATTATTAACACACGGCTAGCTGTAAGATGCAACTACTTAAGATGTCAGTCCTCTTACACCTGACTCCTCCACACGTCTAATTTATACAGACACACACACACACACACACACACACATAAACACACATACACACACATACATACAGATGTACGTGTGCTCACCCACACACGCACACACATGCTCACACACACACACACAAACGCACTTCACTGTTACTCACACAGATATACTGTCACACGCAACTACATACAACCAAATACATACACTCCTACACGCTCACATGCATACAATTACCTCGATACCCAGTACCGAAGCATACACACACGCGCACACACACACACACACACACACACACACACACACACACACACACACACACACGCTCATAAATACAATTGCCTCGATTCCCGCTTCGAAACACACAGACACATACACGCACTTTGTTGTTGGCACTCCGTCGCTTACGACGTCGAGGGTTCCAGTTGATCCGATCAACGGAACAGCCTGCTTGTGAAATTAACGTGCAAGTGGCTGAGCACTCCACAGACATGTGTACCCTTAACGTAGTTCTCGGGGAGATTCAGCGTGACACAGTGTGACAAGGCTGACCCTTTGAATTACAGGCACAACAGAAACAGGAAGTAAGAGTGAGAGAAAGTTGTGGTGGAAGAGTACAGCACCAAATACGCCACCAAATACGAGTGTGTATAACATTTCTCGCCTAGACAAGCATGCCTCCCCATCAGTACGCATATACACACCTATACAAATATAACTGAATAAAACTATTCAAGAACACAAATGCACCCTCAATTACTCATCTCTACACCCACGCACATACACATACATATCTACACACAAACCCACGCACCCACGCGTGCACACACACACATGTATATGTATGTATGTATGTATGTATGTATGTATGTATGTATGTATGTATGTATGTACATATACACAGATCAACACACCTCCACAGGAAAGACTTGTACAAACACTTAGGAATATTTTCTTATTTATTAACATTGAATAACAATATCTTAAAGAATTTTCCTTATCGATTTATTAATGTTTTCTTGTAGGTGGGTATTAGCTTACGTGTATATGCGTGTGTATATGTACATGTGTATATATGTGGATATGAAGGAGTTTGTATGTTTGTATGTGAAGGTGTGTAGTTTGCGTGGGAGGACCTGTATTTGTAAAGGAGCGCGTATGTGCATGTGTATGCGTTTGTATATCTGTTTAGTGTATATATGCGAGTGGTGTATGTGTGTGTGAGAACGAGCGTGTGCCTATGAGTGTACACACACACACACACACACACACACACACACACACACATATACATATATATATATATATATATATATATATATATATATATATATATATATACTAGATAATATGAGAAGCTTAAGCTGCAAGGAACTCATATAATGGTTGATACGATCTACATACGGAGCAAGACTCTAAAGAATGAATCAGGAAGCGACAATGAATACGTGGAGGAACACACTCAATTCCGAACCACAAACGGAAGCTTATAAACAACTACATAAACATCCCAATAACAGAATGTTTAACCTAAGTTGACATGGCCATTTCTTCATCATCTGCCTTATTTAAAATCATTGTAGTTTCGACACCTAGGTGTACTATTCAAACCAACGATGTCGACAGAGCCAAAACAATATTTGAGCTCTTCCCAGAATTATTAAGATAATAAAATAAACACCACACACATGCACTTATAATAGAACAGAATCCACAGTACATAACATATGCATATTTCCAAACCAACATCGATGTAAAAATAGTTTTATGCCTGAAATAGAAAAGGATAACTCATTACGATAATTGAAATTAAAGGACAAACAAAACATTAGCGTACTGGTTGATAAACGAATTTAAATAAAAGGAATAAACTGACTATTGCTAAACTATACTTATGTTTTAAATAACTACAAAGGAGGAATAAATAGAACGATAAAAGACAATTGCACTAGCGTTAATTAAGCAACAAGCTAATTAAGTTCCTATCAACGTAAAGAAAAATCACAAACTAACTTCGCATCATCTAGCTAACACACGTGTTGCAATTCTCAGCGATTCTAGCGCAGCATACATATGTGAACTATGTGGAAGCCTACCATCCAAAATAAAGCCTAAAAATTATCACGCTGAAACAAATTAAAAAGTTACAGAAACATTAAACAAACGAAATTTCATAAAAGAAATAAACAAGCGTGAACTACTGTGAAGTAAACTTACGTCTTGAATACTATTAAAATGGAATTAAATGAAATAGAAACGGCCAGTAAACAATATGTCAAATGAACTACAAACAGCGTAAAGAAAAATCACGTCCGTTAATCTCACCACTGGCTAACACGTGTGTCGCATATATCTGCATATAACCATCTAAATCAGTGGTTCTGAACCAGGGTTAATATAGCCCCTGACGGTCCATATAATATGTTTGGAGGTCCACAGAACATAATAGTAAATTGAAGATCCACGAAAGTATTTTAAGAGTCACCGAGAAATATTTGATTTATATGCATGTATTAGTATGTATTGCAAGAAACAGCTGGGTTTGTTTCTCTAACAATTTTTGTAGTTCAACTTTCACAAGTAAATGTGTGAAAAACAAAATACGAATTTTGAAAAAGGTTTCTAGAAAACAAGATTTTAAACATCGAATGGCTATGGGGTGGGGGAGGGTCCACCAGAATAAAATAATAATCAAAGAGTTCTATAGAGAAAAATGGTTGAGAACCCCCTGATCTAAATGATCAAACGTTCTTCTCAACAGCATACTTTAAAATGCCCCAGACCAGCTATATCGAAAGTATAGGTGGTGACACAAACACAAAGGGAGATAAACACCCTAACACTGACGAGACTTACACTTCAAACAAAGAAAGTCGATAAATACTTATTAATAGCTAAGAATTACTAAATGCTTTGTGGGTGTAGTTGCTTAAAATAACACTCAGTATTTAATAAATTATTACGTTGACCAAAGCATCAATGGAAATTTTAATAATTCATACTGGTAACCACATGCTTCGATGATTGTTTCACTCTATGAATAAATCAATAACGTTTATCACATCTAATAACCTAACTGGAAAATACCCTGTAGCCTATTCTAATTGAAATGCACTTCAATGCAATGACATTACTGCGACCGGAAAATCAAAATTGTCAGTCTGATTATGTACCTTGGTAAAAATGTTATTATTATTCGAGGCCCGAAATTTTTGGGGAAGGGACCAGTCGATTAGATCGATCCCAGTACGCAACTGGTACTTAATTTATCGACCCCGAAAGGATGAAAGGCAAAGTCGACCTCGACGGAATTTGAACTCAGAACGTTAACAGACGAAATAAAATGTTATTATTATTACAACACTTAAGGTGGCGAGCTGGCAAAATCGTTAGCACGCCGGGCAAAATGCTTAGCGGCATTTCTTCCGGCTTTACATTCTGAGTTCAAATTCCAGCGTCGACTTTGCCTTTCATCCTTTTGGAGTCAATAAATTAAGTACCAGTGGATTACCGGGGTCGGCGCAATCGACGAGTTCCGTCCCCCAAAATTTCAGGCCTTCTGCTTTTAGTAGAAAAGATTACAGCATTCACTGTAACGTCTAAGTATTTTTCAGCTACATCTCCGGCAACTCGGTTTCTGCTTGCCTCCAGATCACTTGGATATATTTTACACAAAGAATTTGTAAATAGAAACGAAAATATCAATTTATCTACAGCAACCACTAAACGGTTTAATCCACCACACCGGTTCTTTTCTTCCGGCATAAATTAATGAAATCAAACTCACATAAAGATTAATGCCGGCTAATTGATAAGGGACTACATTATCATCCATAGAAGTTCTTTTTATTTGCTTAAAACGGTATCTGCAAAAGCAACGTTTTCGTTATTAACATTGAACCTAATTAAGGCAGCTAGCTGGTAGAATCGTTAGCACACCGGACAGAAATGCTTAGCAGTATTTCATCCGTCTTTGTAATCTGAGTTCAAATTCCGCCGAGATCAAGTTTACCCTGCATTATGTTGGGGTCAATAAAATAAGTACCAGACAAGTACTGGGGTTGATGAAATCGAATAGCCCCAACCCCACAAATGTCACGCCCTGTATGTATAGCAGAGAAGGTTAATCGTAATTATCTATTTCAGAGTCCAACAAATAAATCCATTCTGTCCTATTCTAGATAGAAAACCTTTGTCATTCTTCATTAAGACGTAGTTAAATCTGTTTCCCAAAATCTGTATCTTCTATTTTGAATCAATTCCTTCAATTAATTTAGAACTCTTTCCTTCACTTTATTTAGTCTCAAATTTATATAAAGTGTGAAAAAAATCCACAATAAAGCATGGATATTATGAATCATTGTAACACTAATTTTTTTTTTCAAAACGTCCATACCTAATCGTAAACTTTCGCCAAAACCTGTGTGTATTATTTTGTGATGTCTTACAAAAGCTGATCTTACTACAGTCAATACTTCATTAATTAAAATGGCTACTTGTTTATCCATACATTGCCTTGGACCAGTAATAAATCTATTTTCATAAGGCTTCTTAAGCAATTAAAGAATTCAGAATAATCTAGGAATATTTTTTATTCTCTTCCTCAACTTTTAACATTTGTACGACTTTATCTTTCATACTACTAACCTGTTTACTACCTCATTGATATTCATTGGCACCTGTGTGTACGTGTTGTAACCTTCATAGTTATAGTTACTGTTGAACATGCCCCAACCTACTTGGACAGCTCTGATTTCCTATTGAGACAAGGAGAGAGGTTCAGAATTAAGATCAACTTGTGCTTTCTAGAATCTAAATTATATCATAACTTGTTCAGGTTTTTGGATATAACTATACCGGACAGACATTGTATGGCACTTAGACGGAGAACCACACTACATAAGGAACAGATCTGTTTCCCATAGTTCAGACAGATTCCTTTGAGTGAACTCATAGAGAGATGCGCAGTTAATATCCAACCAGACTTCATAGTTTTTCCCATCTACCAGTGCAAAGAAACTGTGCAAAGTACAGCAACGTTTCAATAAAGAGAATCTATTTATCGAAAAATACAGAACACGCCTAAATATGAACGCATAACCAGGTTTAGTCTCAGTGTATATTTTAATCCATGATCACATACCCATCACTGTAAATATTTCATCTCATTAATTTAGCTTTTGAGTTTTTGTATATTTACTTATCCCCTCTCCCCAAAATTGAACAATTACCAAACCTGTTCCGAATAGTAACGATCACCAAAAACCCCCACCACCCACACACACTTTAGATTTTTCTATTTGTTAATTCATTCACAAACTTCCATACACATAATGGTCTAAAATAATCTTAAGAAAATACGAAATTTCAATGTCATGATTCGCGAAAGCAAAACCGGTCGACAAACACAGTACTCCTTCACCTATAAAATATATAAAAAAATATATTAAAATTATGTAAACTGTGTGCATTTTCCTTCTATTATATATATATATATATATATATATATATATATATATATATATATATATATATATATAAAATTGCACATACACATATTAATAGATAATTATTTTGGTTTGTTTTATATATAATTGTTTACACATTTCAGACGTAACTGGATTAAAAGCAGGAAAATCTGACACCCACAGAAAAACCTAATGACAAATTGCATTATGTTGATATGTATTGTACCTCAGCCTCCGCATATAGTTATACAAAATTAGTATGTAGTTTTAGTATTAGAATACAAAATATATCTTCAGGCAAAAGTATTTCATATCATTGCGATGATGAGTTAGAAGAGACGGGTTACAAAACAAAAAAAAACGGACAACGTATTCTGCATCATAACAAGAGAAGAATAAAACAAAGAAAATAAACAAAGAATTATTTAGTCAACCTACTCTTTAGATTAATTATGTTATCTGATGTAACCAGCTTTAAGATTCTATTTTTTAAATGCCATCTTGTTTATCACGGACACGTCAAAGAAATAACATCAAAACTAGTTACAGCTGTATCAAAAATGTAGCTAATGCCGTAGCTAGGTTCAGTAACAGGGATTCCAATTATAGGATAATTCCAAACTCTTTCAATATGACCAAGGTAACATCACCATTTTCCGCAATAAAGGTGGGTGCCGCTCGAAGACGGCCAGTTCTTTCTGTACTAAAAAAATTACAATAGCCCCACCGAAAACATATTTTATGAGCAGGTATAATCGGCGCATATATTCCTTCAGGCACTCAATTCAATATATATATATATATATATATATATATATATATATATATATTTATATATGTGCGCGCGCGCGCGCGCGTGTGTGTGTGCGTGTGTGTTTGTGTGAGTGTGTGTGTGTGTGTATGTGTGTTTATAAATAACTCCGAATGATCTGTCCGTGTTTGCTTTGTATCGTCTATCTGGATGTTTTGTCCCTTTCTTGTATCACCTAACTGTCTTGATGTTTTGCTTTCTTGTCCTATTGTGTATTATATATATATACACATACATGCATTATGCATGAAAGGGCATTGTATAAATATTGACAGATAAATATTGGCTTCGATATCTCTGTAGCTACTTACTCCACTTGCACCTTTGAAAATATATATTTACATTTATACATACATATCTCAGCCCACGCATCGCTATATTTACTGTCGCCGTCACGTTTCTTGTTTAGCTGAACTGTCGTATCATTTACTTCAATCGAATTTGTACTCAAGATCCAAAATATGCAGAAATAAATTGTGTCAGCTTGTAATAATACTTCATTGTGTGAGCATCAGCAACTTGAAACTGGTAATTATGACGAAGGAAATAATTTAGGCCAATATACACACGTGCAAATATGTAAGTATAAGCATATATATATATATATATATATATATATATATATATATATATATATATATATATATATATATATATATATATTATATATATATGTATGTATATATATATATGTATGTATGTATGTATGTATCATACATATTTATGTATATTATACATATAAATACACACACACACACACACACACACACACACACACACACACACACACACACACACACACACACACACACACACACACACACATATATATATATATATATATATATATATATGAAAACATAAACACTCACCCACACACATATATACATAAGCCCACACACACCCACCACTTTTGGCTAATATACTTTTACTTTCCATATGCGCACTGAAGTATATATGCAGTATGTGTGTGAGCGTGTGTTTGTGTACGTATGTATGTATGTATGTATGTATACAGATATATGTATACAATTTATACATTGTTGTCGTTGCTATTTATAAGTTTTTGTTCGTGGGAACAAGTCATTTGCATGTAAAGGAAGAACGCCATACTTCAGAAAGTAGACTTACATATAAACATGAAGGAAAATGGTTCTCCGTTGCTTACGACGATGAGTACTCCTGTCGACCTGATCCACGAAGCAGCCTACTCGTGAAGTTAACGGTTGAATACTCCACAGATATTCGTACACTTTACGTATTTCTCAGGGAGATTGAGCATGACAGAACTTGCTGGCCTTGTGCCAAAATTTGAAATCACTATTATCGTTATTGTTGTTGTTGTTTTTGTTATTATTACTAATCTCGATTCTCATTCATTCTATTATTTCCAAAATACCGAGATGTCGTTCACTTGGTGCTGTGGTATTGATATAGAATATTCGCCAAATTATAAGACTGCCGAAAGACGTGGTATTTTTCTTCTTTTTGTGTGCCATTCACTCAAAATAGAAACTAGCATCTAATGAATCATATGCAGTGCCAAGGATGCCAAAATGTCTGGCATTATCCTTCAGAGAAATAGAGATAATTTTGTAGTGCACCAAGCAACGTAAGACATACGGATCAATTTGTGAATTTCACACACACACAGGTACCTCCACCCACACCCACCCACACAAACGCGCGTATCTGTGTGTGCCCGTGTGTGTATATATATATAACTTATATATATATATTTTATATTTATATATATATAACAAATATGTAATATATATTTTTTATCTATATATATTACATATATATATAGTATATTAGATATATATATATATATGTTTATAGATATACATAAGCATTCGTTATATATATGTCCACATCTGTGTATGTATATATATATATATATATATATATATATGTGTGTATGCGTATATAAGTTCGTTCTTCGCACTTCCATTTTTTATTCATTTTTACTATTACCTTCGTTCCATTTCTGTCGTCGAATATCTATTTTAAATTATTTTTTCTCTTATTGTACTCTATCTATACTCTATTAGTGTGTCTGTGTTTGTGTGCATGTGTATGAGCGTGTATGTGTCTGTATATGTGTGTGTGTATGTATACATACACGTATGCTTATAGTTATATAACCTACACACAAACATACTTACATATTTCATATGTGTGCATGTATATATGTGTGGATGCGTGTAAGCTCATATTTCCGTGCACCTAAATGAGAATGACGTAATGTTGATGAATCTGTGAAAACCTTAATAGTAAGACACCCACCATGTTGTAATGACTTCATTTTTATTGATTTCCATGGACATATCTCGTATTTTAATAAAGGTTCAATACATAGACAATTTGTCTCATCACCTCCCATGGCAACAACCCTCTTTCTTTATTAAGCTTTTCATCGTTATTTGTTCCACATTTATTTTTATATAGCTTCGTTTAAACGCAGAATATAGGAAAGTAATGCCAGTTTCTCTTCACAGGTTCTCGAAGAACCTGATGAGACAGAGAAAGAAAATTCCAATGATTTTTCTGACTTAATAGACCCTCTCTCTCTCGTCCTTTTAAAGCCTAGTCAGACTCATGGGCCCGGTTTCCCGGTTTCAATGGCGTATGCGTTCCCCAGCTAGACGGGACGCCTGTCCATCGCAGCGTTACTCATCTTTGCTAGCTGAGTGGACTGGTGCAACGTGAAATGAAGTGTTTTGCTCAGGAACACAACGCGTCGCCCGGTCCAGGAATCGAAGCCACAATCTTACGATCATGATTCTGACATCCTAACCACTAAGCCACGCGCCTCCACTTATTAGACCTTACTACTGAAATAATCTGTCAATGCAAGTTCTTAGAACGACTAGAAAAGAAAATAGGGTTTTTGAGTATTCTGAGAACGTCTCCTATTATTTCATACCAGACCATTCTTGATATTATCACTTCGTAGCTTGAATCATACTTTAGAAATGCTTAGCGTAATGATGATTACCATAAAGAAATGCTTGCAACAGAGTCAATTCTACTAAATCCACCTTTTATGCCTGGTGGTGGTGTAAATTGGGTGACGTATTTAAACTTACTGCCTACAAAATCCCTAGTGGGATATGAACTTAGAACGTATGGCGCTGAAACGAATAATGCAGAATATTTTGTACGATGCTCTTACGTTTTCGTCAGTCCACATCCATTGATAGGTATTGTTTTGGGTGTAACTCGGCGAATATGCCTCCTTTTATGGATTCTTTTTCTAATTCTGAGTAAATTCATTTACTTTGTAAACACGTTGATTGGGGTACAATCCCACTACGCGGAATACTCGGTAAGTGTCTTCTACTATACTCCCGGGACGACCAATACTTTGTGAATAAATTTGTACCAGGGAAACTGTTTTGAAGTCTATCGTATATATATATATATATATATATATATATATATATATATATATATATATATATATATATAAGATAACTTAATATGATTGCACAATGATTAAAAAATGAATATTCGATGTATATTCTCTGTTTATTAAACTATTAATTATATACTGTATATATATATATAATCGTATATTTCTATATATCAATTATATATATATACGATTTTGGATCTTTTTCTTTTGGCCGGGACATAGAAAAAATAATTTTTTGTAACTAAACACTTTCAAATTTCGTATACTGGTAGAATGTGCCCTTTAAAACATCATTTACTCTTGGCGTTTTTAAGAAAATTCTTTATTTTCGAAGTAATTTCGTGTTAAAGTTGTCGTATTTCGGTAATTTCAACCAATCACTGACGTCTATTGAGGTGAAAACAATTACTGCTGTGGTTTGTCAACAAGACATTCTGGCAGTGTAAATTTACTTTGTCACTGTTATTTATGTTATCGTTCATGCGTTTGTACTGGTTTTAGCTTTCGGGTTTTAGGGTTAGGGTTATGCTTTAAAATGTATGTCTGCTTGCTCAAACAGAGCTGACCTGAGGCTAAACAATGAAAACAAATTGTAGGTTGACTGCTGTCAAAATTCCTGTAAAAATTTCTAAAATATGATTCAAACTATGAGATAGCAATGATTTGGTGGGAAGTACCTAGAGGCGTCATTAGCACAGCCCTCTCAGATTTCATTCATAAAACTTCTAAATACTTCACTAGTCATTCTAAGAAACGTAACATATATTTTACTAACAAAATCTCATAAGGCCGGAACGACTAGAATTTTCACCACATTGTGTATGTGCAAAACCATTTCCCATTGCATTCTAATGATAATAAATTTTTCATTAATCTGAATTCCAGCAGTTACTTCCCCTACCTTTTCTTGATAACTATTAGTTTACGAGTATTTTTATTGGCAATGAAAGTCATTTTAATTAATTAAAACTTGCTTCCTTTATTTCATCAAATACAGCCTAGTAACACTCAGGTAATTAACTGACAGCCATCTTCATTTTCTCTTTACTTTCAGAAGCACTCAGTCTCCACAAATGCTCGTGTGTGATTTGTAACCCGATTCCAAGTTACTAAAAGGCATTATTGTTGTGCTTTAAAATGTTCAGGTCTGAGAACTTCAAAAAAAAAAAAATCGGTTCTTCAAATATTGGCTCTTGATATTGTTTTCAATTATTCTAACGTAAAATTGGCACAAATTGGCATTATTGACGCTAATCACAACATTCTTGTATTGAGATAATCAAAATCGCCTACAGAAATATTGGTAAATCTTTTAAGTGCTAAACTTCGTGTGAAATCGGTGTCTGCTACTACACTCACAGACACAGATGCATACGCACACACGCACACAACACAGACACGTTTTGTATATAATATAAACATATATATATATATATATATATATATATATATATATATATATACATCTGTGTAAAGATATATATGTGTATCCACACATATATATGCATGTATACACACACATATATATATATATATATATATGTATGAGTCCTTGTGTAAGCATAAAGCATATATATGTGTAAGCGAGTATACTTACACACACCCACGCACACACACACATACACATACACACATAAATATATATGTACGCATACACACAACAGTAACATACACACCAGTGACATACGCTTGCAATGACAAAAGATTTCTTCCACACAAAATTTATTTCGAAGCAGCTTTTACAATAACATTTCCATGCAAATTTAAAGTTTCGGTTACTGAACTCGCGTTGACACTAATCTTTCAAATGTACATTTCACTCACCCACACAACATATTTCGA
The DNA here is from genome assembly GCF_046866305.1 of Octopus bimaculoides. Lineage (NCBI taxonomy): Eukaryota > Metazoa > Mollusca > Cephalopoda > Octopoda > Octopodidae > Octopus > Octopus bimaculoides. Next base: position 13,671,441 of record NC_142938.1, read on the forward strand.
ATTTTACTCTGTGTAAACTTGAATATTTTTAAAGTGATTTCTATCAGTCATGTTGTTGCTGTTGGCACGCCGTCGCTTACGACGTCGAGGGTTCTAGTTGATCCGATCAACGGAACAACCTGCTCATGAAATTAACGTGTAAATGGATGAGCACTCCACAGACACGTGTACCCTTAACGTAAATCTCGGGGATATTCAGCGTGACACAGTGTGTGACAAGGCTGACCCTTTGAATTACAGGCACAACAGAAACAAGAAGTAAGAGTGAGAGAAAGTTGTGGTGAAAAAGTACAGCAGGGTTCGCCACCATCCCCTGCCGGAGCCACGTGGAGCTTTAGGTGTTTTCGCTCAATAAACACTCACGACGTCCGGTCTGGGAATCGAAACCGCGATCCTATGACCGCGAGTCCGCTGTCTTAACCACTGTGCCATTGCGCCTCCACTGTAAATCATATAGTCCAAGAACAACCTTTATGTGTCCTATATTTGCTACCTACATAGATTTAATAACACCGCACATTATTGCAAAGATATTTTCCCTACCAGTATATCTAAAATTCCTTTTTATTGTCACAAGG
>NC_142938.1:13674518-13707018 GCF_046866305.1 Octopus bimaculoides
CAGTGTTTTTGCCTTTAGCAGTTGGAATATGGGACAAACATATTTCAACTAACCTAAATTGTGATTATACGTAAACACTGCTTAGCGCATTTACTCCGATATATAATATATATATATACGCTAAATTAATAATTATATATATAATTATATAATTATATTAAAGTATCAGGAAAAACCCTCCTCCAACATGCTAAAAGTAGACACCAAAGCTGCTAAAAAGCCACTGTATAACTCCTACAAAAATGTATGTGTATTTACACTTGGCTTGTTCATAATAATTGTTTGACGCTTGTTCCGATCGTATTAATTGCATACTGTTGCATATCTATATGCAGTGATTTATGCATTATTAGCACGATCTCTTCAGGGTGTATAAATATGACATTGTTTCTAAGAGGAATTTTGCTCCGTTATTAACTTGAATTAGACTTGGTAATAATAGTAGTTGTAAACCATGACGTTCAGCGATGAACTGTTTGGGTAAAATTCAGCAACAGTGTTTGTTGAAGTATGCACATTTTCTTGGTCAGTTGGGGAGTGATTATTTATTGAAGATCTAGTATTAATATTTGTCATAGGAGTATTATTGACTTTATCTGGTGCATAAGCATAGATATTTGTATATGGACGTACGCAATTGCTTCGTATGGGTACGTATAAGTAACTGTGATTATGTCCTTTGAATATTGTGCTGAGGATGGAAAATAAGCTCTTTTTATTGCTTTAATCCAGAAATTGGATCCTATACACAATTTACTGTCAAGTTTTATTTAACATTTTCATTTGCCCCGTTCACAACCCGTGTTTTGTAGGTGTTATACAATGGATTTTGGCTCCTTTCGCGTCTGCTTTCAACATGGAGAAGGTTCGTTTCTGATGCCTTTAATATAGTTACATCATTATATATATATATCATTAATAATTTAGTATATAAATTACCTACAAGGTTTTATTTCATGCTGGCTTCTCGATATAATTATTAAGGTAATTTTATCCTGAATTCTATTAAGAATAAATTATATATATGTATATATATATATATATATATATATATATATATATATATATATATATATATATATATATATATATATATATATGACGGCCTTCTTTCATTCGATCAAATCTACTCACAAGGTTTGAGGTGACCCGAGGTTATAGTAGAAGACACTGAACAAGGAACCATAGGGTTGGGAAGCATAAACAAACCAATCCAATTGTCAAGCAGTTTTCAGCAACAAACACAAATACGCGTACACACACGCATATATATATATATATATATATATATATATATATATATATACATATATATATATACATACATACATATATATATATATATATATATATATATATATACATATATATATATATATACATATATATATACATACATACATACATATATATATATATATATATATATATATATATATACATATATATATATACATATATATATACATACATACATATATATATATATATATATATATATATATATATATATATATATATATATATATATATATATATATATATATATATATATATATATATATATATATGTAAGCATGTTGGTATATATACATTTGTATGTAAAAATGTGAGCAAGAAAGCAAATACCAAACATTGTAATCGTGTAAATCAGCAGAGATCTAAGTCTAAACCGCGTCAGTACCAGGAAACAATAAAATAATATATTAATCGTTACTCAGTATAATAGACTAAGTGAAAGAAGAAAATAGGAAATCATTCAAGGTAAACCTTATAAGACATTTTTGATTTTTCCTAAGTAGACTTCAGTCGAAAATCTTTTTTATGAGACGTAAAGGTAAGAAAGGGTTCATGCAGATGCCGTCAGGTATCAACAGATTAATTGCTCCATAATATTTGGAATTTTTGAGCGTCTTCTTGTTGGGAGTCTATTATAACTTCATTTTCTTATTTAATTGGTTCTCAGCCGTCAACAGAATCTCGAGTGTTTCGCGAATACCTAATTGGCAATTCTGTCTGTCACATTGACATAATTTAGCTGAAGTTTTGAAGTCTATGGCATTAGACTATAAATTTAACATACATTCTGCTAAAGAGTAATAATGTTAAAATTTAGAGTAGAAAATTTGTGACAGCGCACATAAAATATCCCCTTTAAAAACATACTGTTGATCTTAGATAATATATTTTTCTATTTAAAGTGTTTCCTACACGTTGGTAAACAATGTTGATGCGAAAGCAATTATAGCCAAGGAACAAATATCCATAATTTTACAATTACATCTATAAATAAAGCTATCCTCATGTTGCTTATGGTTCGCAAAAATTATCATGCATATCGTTATCTCGTACAGCGTTCATGCGACTGGAAGACATGTTTGCTACACCGTTTTTATTTTTGTTACCACTAAGGTTACTGTGAGTTAAATTATTATTCATACTCGGTGTTTAAACACTATAATTTAGTGGCTTAATATTCATAAAATATATCTACTCAATTTTTACAAGTCACATCAAAAATCTTCGCCCATTCGTGTCCATTGTAAGCCTCACTAGCCATTAAATTCAAGTTAGATAGTGTCCTATAACTAATTGTTGCATTGTCGCATTTGAGTTTAGTATTTTTTGATGCTCCTACGGTAGCATCTAGGTCTGAGATAGCGAAATAGGAAAGTTTCATAATATATCTCTTAAAGAAACGGTGATATTTTTGCGTGGAGGAAAGTTTAGTGGCATTTGTGCTGTATTGGAAGTTTTAAATAAGCGTTAGTTTCACATAGTTTCAAATCTTACGTTGGGAAGATTATAACCCCTGTGATTTGTAATAATTGATCCATTCGTGTTCAAGAGTTCGATTCAGTAAAACATAGAACTCAAAAATAAAGTTGCTGCTTATACGTAATTTTTCATGATGTGTTTCTCAGTTATGAAGCCTGGAATGCATGCGTTCTGTTGGCTCATAATTAAGTGAGGTGGTTGTATTTTGAAGTCTCTTTTATGCAAACTAAAAGTGAATTTTCCGCTTCTTGTTTAATATACTGGCCGGTAGGATCCGTACATTAAACTCCTATGCTGCACAAAAGTTACAATTACTGTCTTAGCTGTTGTATGGCTTCTCTTCGTGGAGTTGGTCACATGATTCTTTAATCGACGGGGCTTGAAATATCAAATGAATTCCGACAATGAGATGAAGTTACCTTTGCTTTTCAAACTTAAACGAAAAAGTGTATTACGTATATCAAGAATTGCACAAATTGTCGGTAAGCCTGAGAAAGGTATTTCGTATCGCGCTATCAATAATTTCTACAGCGGTTGTGTACAAGCGCCGCTATCAAAAATTTCAGTGTTAAAGGCACAGTTTATTTCTACACGTAGCATTTATTTTAGAGTGTAGTATTCCCTTTACATTGCTGTAGTCTTTGTGGATATATTTTTATCTTGTTGGAATGTGAATTATCTTAAGATCCCATGTCTTGTGTGCGATACATACATGCACTCTGTGTTTACCTTTCTTGTTACTCTATTTTCGGCTGTCTCAATTGCAACGTCTTTCAATTCACACCAGTATTGATTTATATCTGTTTCTGCGTTAATGCAGAGATGCTATACATAGATACTGCGGAAAGCTCTTCTCCGCATTACGTTACCCAGGAATTATTGTATCTTGCAAAATATTTCCTTACTTTCATTTTTTAAATATTGAAGTTAGCAATGTTTCTCAAGGTGGATATTCTAACGAATTCTAGAGCTTTCTAAATCAAACTCTTATTTGGAGGCGCAATGGCCCAGTGGTTAGGGCAGCGGACTCGCGGTCATAGGATCGCGGTTTCGATTCCGAGACCGGGCGTTATGAGTGTTTATTGAGCGAAAACACCTAAAGCACCACGAGGCTCCGGCAGGGGATGGTGGAGAACCCTGCAGTACTCTTTCACCACAAATTTTTCTCACTCTTTCTTCCTGTTTCTGTTGTGCCTGTAATTCAAAGGGTCAGCCTTGTCACACTGTGTCACGCTGAATATCCCCGAGAACTACGTTAAGGGTACACGTGTTTGTGGAGTGCTCAGCCACTTGCACGTTAATTTCACGAGCAGGCTGTTCCGTTGATCGGATCAACTGGAACCCTTGACGTCGTAAGCGACGGAGTGCCAACAACTAGAAATGTAACTGTTTCTAACACCCTAGCCATATTTAGTGACAATTATAGATTTCCTTTCTGGTACAATATTTCAAACTGCTGTTCTCTGTCTCTGTCTCTGTCTGTCTGTCTGTCTGTCTGTCTGTCTGTCTGTCTGTCTGTCTGTCTCTCTCTCTCTCTCTCTCTCTCTCTCTCTCTCTCTCTCTCTCTCTCTCTCTCTCTCTCTCTATATATATATATATATATATATATATATATATTTCAAGGACTGAATGAGGAAAACACAACAAACGAAAAATTTGACAAAATGTTCCGTTTGTAAACGGAAATTTCGTGGCTGATTCCTCATCAGTCAATGTCCAAGACATCCAAATAGTTTCGCGACACACATACACTCATACAGATACATGCGCCCGCGCACACACACATATATATACACACGTATATACATACATGTATATATCATATTATATCTATACATGTGGATGTGTATAAAGTAGGGGAATGGGAAAACGAGATAGAGAAAGATAAATAAATATATAAATGCTTTGATAGATCAGTACACAGGCAGACAGATACATAGACAGACAGACAGACAGACAAATAGATAGATAGATAGATAGATAGGTAGGTAGATAGATAACTAGATAGATAGATAGATAGATAGATAGATAGATAGATAGATAGATGTGCGTATTTAAGCGTTTGTTATTCCACTAGATTATATCTGAAACTTATCCAACTGGCAGACAGTGTGGGTTAGATCCTGTTTAATCATGTCTGACATTTTTCAGAAGCAATTCTATCTTGTCTCATCGTCATCAATATAGTGACATAAGTTTGCTCTTGACGCAGTTCTAGCTCCCATGCTCGCGTATATATATATATATATATATATATATATATATATATATATATATATATATATATATATATATATATATATATATAAAGTACTTTCATCTATGTTAGCGGCTCATATGTTTATGGTTTAGCTGTCAGAAAGACGAATTGCTTTAGACGAATTTAGATTTAGTCTCTGAAATATAAATTGAAAACAAAATGATGAAAATAGGCTTAAATAAATCAGTACAAACGTTACATACGAAATCCGAACATAGTTTAGGAGTCGTACTATTAGTAGTATTACTGTTGATTTCAAATTTTGGCACAAGGCCAGCCATTTGAGTGAGGAGTGGTTAGTTGATTGCTTAAACCCCACTACAAGGCTGGTACTTATTTTATCAACTCCGAAAGGATGAAAGGTAAAGTCGAACTTAACAGAGTTTTGAATTCAGAACTTTCAGACAGATAACAATGCCCTTATGTATTTTCTCTGACGGCGTGCTAACGATTCTGCCAGTTCGCCGATTTAAACCCAATTGTTTAAGGGTACCCAAGGTAGCGTCCTCTAACAGACCGAACAGTTCTCTCACCGGGATTGGTGCATCTACGAGGTCTGCACTACTAGGAACAGCTACGATTGTATGATGTCTAAGCAGTCTGATTGTGACCCGGTATAAAAGACACTGATTTGATTCTGAAAGTAAAACATCCGTGAAAACTACGAATAATAATAATAATAATAATAATAATAATAATAATAATAATAATAATAATAATAATAATAATATTCATGATGATGATGATGATGATGATGATGATGATGATGATGATGATGATGATGATGATGGTGGTGGTGGTGGTGATGATGATTTCAAATTTTGGTTTAACGGCAGTAATTTCAGGGTAAGTGGGTAACTTGATGTTAAATGAATGATATAGATTTAAGTTTAGCTGGTTTTTGTTTCCAGAAGTAACGTTCCTGCGCATCTTCCCATATATAGATAGCTCATTGTTATTTATAGTCAATAAATGTGGTGGAGTCGAAAAATCAGTTGGTCTGAGACGTATAATTTAAAGTTTTGTTAGCCTTTAATTCAATTAATTGTCGTTGCGTACAAGAGTGTGTGTGTGTGTGTGGATAATTATAAACGTGTATTCAGGTAAAACTAAATGGTTTAAAAAAATTTTTTTATTCCACCCTTCGAGCTATTATACAATGCTGCAAGTGTTCGACAAATGTAAACAAATGTTTGTTGTTATTTTTTCTGCAAGCAGATAACGGATGATTGACTAATTTTCGAATAAGAATTATAATTACTCATGCAGACATACATATACAAACACGCACGTCTAAGTACGTGTGTATGTATGCATGTATGTACGTATTTATGGATGTATATATGTATAAATATGTTTGTGTATATGCATACACATACATGTATATGTATACATATTTACATACATACATACTTGCATATATATATATATGTATATATATATATATATATATATATATATATATATATATATATATATATATATATGAATATTTACAAACACACATATACATATATAGTCATATACACTTATTTATTTTACATGCATATATTTATTTACACCTCTTTCTATCTATCTATCTATCTATCTATCGATCTATCTATCTGTTTATCTATCTATATGTATGTATGTATGTATGTATGTATGTAGGTAGTTATGCATGCAGATATGTATGTATGTGTGTATGTAGGTAGGTATGCATGCAGGTATGTATGTATGTATGTATGTATGTATGTATGTATGTATGTATAAACGAGTATGCACACAATCTGTTTTGCTTTCGCTGTTTTATATTTCTTGTAATATCCCTTGCCCTTGGTGGGTGCACTACAGTTGCAAATTTAATTATCGTTAAGTAAATCATTTTTGGAAACATTCCGTCTTTTTACGATTCTCTTATCTAAAATTAAATTTGCTGTTGCCAACTTCCAATTGCAAATATTTAAATATACTTTACCAATACGTTTGTATAGATTTCTGTTATCTTTATTTTTACTCTTTCTTTACTCTCTTATACCATTTTATAGTATCTTTCTCTTCTTATACTTTTCTTATTATTATCTCTCATCATAAAGGGCAGCAAAGCACTGAGAATCGTTAACTCATCGGACAAAATGCTTAGTAGCATTTCGTCCGTCTCTACTTTCTGAGTTCAAATTTCATCAAGGTGGTCGACTTCACCATTCATCCTTTCGGGATCGATAAAGTAAGCACCATTTGATCTCTGGGGTCAATGTAATCCACTTGCTTCCTACTTCGAAGTTGCTGGCCTTTTGCAAAAATTTGAAGATATTTTCTGTTCCTGGATTGCAAATGCATACCCTTCAAAGTGGGAGGTAGTTATCCGGCTATTGGTCCGTGATAAACTGTTTTAATGATCGATTTTACTGTCATCACGGAGCTTTCAACTAACATATCCATGCGTAGTCTACTGCTCACATAGGTTCATCCTTTCATCTGATGATACATTGTGCTAGAGTCGTGCGACTTCTTTGGGCACGTATTCTAGGTTACCAGACAAAGTGTGTTGCTCAAGGAGCTGCCTTCCAGGTTGCAAAATTCTGTACAAGGCTAGCAATTTTCTTTTTGGTGGATGGAGGTGGACGTTAGTCGATATCATTGACCCCAGTTCCTCAACTGCTACACTTTTTTTTATCAACCATGAAAGGATGAAAAACGAAGACGATTTCGGTGGATTTTGAACTCCGAACCTAAAGAGCAAGGAGAAATTCCGTTAAGTATTATTGTTTGACGCGCTATGGATTTTGCTAGCTCACTACATTTACAAGTAAAGAAACAAATGAATAAAAAAATAAAGTTAAATTTGATATTCGTTTTCTTAAAGATGAATCTAGGATTGAATTCAGAAACATAAACTGCTTTTGAGCCAATGAGCGAGTCTCTACGCGGCCGTTCAGCTAAATTTCCTTCGAATCACGCGTGATCGTCATAAACAAGATAGAATGCATTTTAAGTAACTTGCTCAACAATTATTCATTTGGTGCTTTACGTAATATGATGGGTATCAATAGCATTCTGAGTTTGTTTCGCTTGTAATTTATTTAGTTTCTTTGCAACAAAGCATGAGTTACTGAAATATATTTTATTTCGTTAATGAAAGAAAATACGCTGTATTTTTTCTTGATATTTCTTTAACTAAATTACGTTTCACCTACAATGTTTATTCTTCAAATATTTACAGATAGACTATGTGGAAATGGTTGTGTCTCATTGGTACAACCTCCTTAGCTGTACATTAATTACATTATATTTATTTAAAGTAGAATAAAGTAAAATATGGAAATTGACAGAGACAGATATAAATACTTTATACAAATATTTGACAAAAATTAATATGGTTGATTGTATTTTCGGATCAAGTAGAGAGGAAAGTAAATTTAAAATGACATGAAGATTTTAAAATTCTACAAAGCAATTCCATTTCATTATTTCTTGTTGCCGTTGGTTTATAGGTCATTTATCATTTATGCTGAATGTTATGGATAAGATCTTCATTGCAGCTATAATACATCTAGCACAAAAAGTAGACGCCATTTCCTGGACTAATCTTCAGATACAAAGCTACCTCCAATAGACAACCACTGTTGTGTATTTCTTGAAGAAATTTGCAGATGGTTTTAAAGGATTTCTGTAACTTATTTCTTATTAGTTGTTTAGGTTCTGAATGGGAGAAGCCCTGCTGTAAAATTTTCAAATTCTACGTCATTTCAGTCAAGTACTAGGGTCAATGTAATCGATTTCCCCGTCCCCTTAAAAACTGTTGGCTCTGTGCGAAAATTAATGAAATACTGATGTGACAAGCTGGAATAATCTTTCGACTCTTCACGTTCCGAGTTCAGATACCATCTCTGAAGGATACTGCCAGTCTGCTGGAACGCTAATCTCCAATTAGTGCTGGTACTCATTCCAGATGAGTAAAATGGGTGGGGTGGAGTAGGGTGGGGTTAAGCAAGAAAGAAATGAGGTGCATTAATCAAGATCACCAACTTGTACTCCGTCTCGAAATCGAACTCAGGACACACACCCATACATACAGAAGTTTGATAATTGCTATACACAGAACTTACAATCTTTGAGTCATTTATGTAACTTTTCAACCGATTAATACATACACGCATACATTACTTACTTGACTATCAACATGTATACATATAGATATAGGAAAAATCTTTTCCACAAAAGAAAAGATCAAATAGATTTGCACTTTCCAGATACAGACGATTATAGAACAGTGAAAATTCTTAAAACATTTCAGGTAATTAGGTGAACATATGCACCCAATCACATATACATATGAAATATATATATAAATACACGCAAACATAAACAGCGATGGAACACATATTTTTGTTTAACGTGACACTTACACCCACGCGTGTCACGATACAAGTTTACCCGCACGCACAAACATGCCAACAACACGTACACATATATGCATACATCAACTAATTAAGATTTGTTAGTGTTCGGCATGAACTCTGCAAAGGAAAAAAAAACGGCTTAAGATAAATTCTCAAGTAAGACATACATAAATACTTTTATAAGTACATAAATAAATAAATGCATGAATACATAGATATATGCATACGTGTGCATTTAGTTTTGTTAGTAAATGCCTAAGTGATAATTTTGTAATAAAGTTTTTAAAAATACGGTTTTCAGAAAACGAAATCAACCAACTAAAATGCTGGTAGATTTACATTGCGAATCAATCTGTAAGCGGAAGAGTGAAAACATTAAAGACATTTCTTAAGTTCAAAATATAACATTGCTTTTGCTATCTACATTGATACGACATAGCGTTGTTTCTTTGTAAGATACCAGCTCCTTCTTTACAGGAAAACTTCAGATAATTAAAAATCCATCCATCCATCCATCCATCCGTCCGTCCATCCATACATGCATGCATGCATGCACAGTCTATCAAAATTTACTCGCTAGGTGTTCAGTCGACCTGCTGCCATTGTAGAAAATTACGTACTCAGGGTGACACGTAATGGGATGGAACCTGTATATGTGTAGTTTCGAAGCAAATCTCTCAAGCACAGTAACACACATACGACTACAGATATAGCAGATATTTGCAAGACATAAAAGAGCAAATAGTAAGCAACTAGTTACAATTATTTTGATATTCTTTCAGATATTTATTTTGAGATCTGTACGAGGTTGCGCGAGAATGCTAAGAGCAGCAGTCAGCCATTTTACATTTGTAGCTTTCTACATATGTCTCTAATCTCCTAGAGACTAATTCATTCCTTTATTCCGTCAATCATGTTCGGAAAAGCACCAGAGAGAGTTGCTTTTAGAACATAATCCTGCTTTACAAGTTCTAATGAAAAGTAATCTGAGTGTATCAACTAATACTCACCGAATGACAGACAATAACATTCTATATCTCGGGAATCAACTGAAAGGGTGAGTGACGTGATAAGATGTGATGTTGATGCGACTTGATGTTGATCATGATGATGTTGGGGCGGTGTTGGCGCGTAAGCAACGAGCGAGATGATGTGGGAAGGAGGGGGGGGGAGGGGATACGAAGAGAATGATTAAAAGGGAACAAGTGACTGGCATATAGATATATATACATAATCAATTAGATAAAAAAGATATACATATATATAAACATACATATATACATAACTACATACACGCACGCGCACACAGGCATACATACATATATGTGTGTGTGTATATATATATATATATACACACACTGAAGAACACATTCATACGCATTCACACATACGTTCACACACACACTCACACACCCACACGCTCTCACATAAGCTGCGGTCACATATACACCTGAAGCTTTTTATATATATACATATATGCATATGTATATTTGTATATATATACATACATATATATATATTCATATATATATATATTTATATAATATATATATTCATATACATACATATGTATATCTATATACATATATTTATTCATATATATATATATACACACATACATATATATATATAGATAGAGACTTAGTATTATATTTTGCTTTATCTTTATAGATATTGTTGTAATTAAGGAAGACTTATGTGAGTATCTGTGTTCTTTTTTCTGCATGCTCCCATTATTTGATTCGGTATGAAAAATGAATACCGTTGTTAAACAATATGTTTTCCGCTGAATAACTATCAAAAGAGTTAGAGCAAGCGGATTTAAGCCCTTTTCTTTACCGTTTCAATAAAAGCTACGCTACTCATTTTTCTGAGCAAAGAGAATAGAAATTTGTAGTTCTATGGTTAAATAAAAAAAATTTAAAAAATCAGTAGTAGGCGTACGATGAAATGGTATAAAATGCTGAAACTACCAGGATCGATATCTTTTCGACTTTCCTAATTGCGAGATTCACGTAGTTTTCGTAACTGACGAAGCTGAACGATTAGAAATACGTGTGTTCTACGATCTAAAAATGCCACTCCCAGCCTAATGGAAGATGCACATTTACACAAGTCCAGGTGCAGGATTCTATACAGGCATATGCTGCAGTGATTGGTCCTATCTCGTCCGCTTAAACTCGAACGTATTAAATACGGCTTTACATGGATATATATATATATATATACAATTGCACACGATCTCAAATCAGGTCACTTGCTATGTAAGTACACCTCCGTAATATATTATATATATTAGAGGAAATATTAAAACCAAGGCAGAACATGTATCTCAAGTTATTTAAAATAATTTAATTATTCTAAATGTCTCAAGATACTCGTTATGCCATGGTTTTGATTTTATCTCTAATACAATATAAACATGCCATAACAGAACCCTAACACGGATATCTAGATCCAGCCTTAGCTGTGATCTTGGAACCTAACGGTCGACCTGCTGTAGCGCTTACCCAGCGTACCTATTTGATTAAATCACAAGTGAACTAAGCGTCTCATATTCCTTACAAACACACACACACACACACATATATATATATATATATGTGTATGTTAGTATTTATGTCTGTATGTGTATACATACACACGCCCACACACACACGCACACACTTATATACATATATATATGGGGGCAGATAGAAATAATAAACAGAAGAGATGCGAATGTGCGTATGGTTGTGTGTAGGCGGTATATGTGTTGAATTTTTAACAAAAATCCATCAAAGATATTAACAGAAGAAATGCTCGCAAACAAAATGTAATCTTAATATTTATTAAACAGAACATACGGCAGTGACTTCAAAGTTTCAAACAATCACTTCGTCAAAAAGAAGACCGAACAGTAGACTGTTTGACAGTCAAAACTTCAGAGAGTGATTCACATCTTCTTTATAACACGCGCGCGCGCGCAGACACAGACGGACAGACAGACACACACAAACATTCTTTTATTGTTTAAACTTGTTTTAGTTATTTGACTGCTGCCGCCTTAAAATATTTAAGGCCAACTTTAAGACTTAATTTTTATAAGCCAAGTACTTTTTCTATCGGTCTGTTTTGCCGAACCACTAAAATTACGGGGATGTAAACACACCAACACCAGTTGTCAAGCGGTGATGGAAACGTACGTAGCAATATATATATATGTATATATATACATTTATATATATATATATATATATATATATATATATATATATATATATATATATATATATATATATATATATATATATGTATATGTATAAATATATATATATATATATATATATATATATGTATATGTATAAATATATATATATGTATAAATATATATATATGTATATGTATCTATATATGTATATGTATAAATATATATATACATATATGTGTTTATATATATATATATATATATATATATATATATATATATATAAACATATATGTATGTATATATATATCTATATCTATATCTATCTATCTATATATATATGTGTGTATATATATATATATATATATATATATATATATATATATATATATATAGTTGAAATTTACACAAAAACAAAAGACAACGACAGATGTATGAACAACTAACAGGTGTATTATTTTGACGATCGGGAAAATGAGAAAGTCCTTTATGTTACGAGCCTATGCTCTTCAAAAAAAGAAATAAGAGAAAATAAACAGAGAGAGAATGAAAAACCAAACTTTTAGATTTAGCGGTCAAGATTATAGACATATATACAAGCATATTCATTCCGAACGTCAGACAACTTAACCTCCCCGTTCATATCTTTACGCAAGTTTTAACTGAAAATATTCCAAGCAAGAGTTAATATTATCAACGTCACCGACCTATTAAGTTGTCCCAATCATAGGTGCTAGCCATGTTTCAGGAAACAGCAGCTACGAAAAAGTTCGTAATATATAAATACATGTTGACGAAGTACAGAATCTACAGAAAAATATCCTATTTTATTCCAGTTAAAATTTGTGGGCTAACTGAATTGTATTTCCGTTACAAAGCAAGGCTAATTTGGATGGTTTATAAAAATAATTTACATTACATTTCCCTTTAACCAAAACCTTTTGTAGAGCACTATTAGTTAATTAATTCAATTATTATTCCACTGCATCTTTCTGTTATGCAAATTAGAGAAACAAGCTTGTCAGAGTGAGTTTATGCTATGAGCAACCATAAACTACTTACATCTTTTGGCAATAGATAGCCATTCTTTCTCTGATGAAGGTTTAACAAGACAAACGACTACTTGCATATATATATATATATATATATATATATATATATATATTGATACTCGGTTTTCCTGCCCACACAAAGATAAAATCTGTCATGTAAGCACTTAATTTACTTTCCACAGCGAGCCTAAATTGTATTTTTATTAAAAAGGTAAAGCTTCTTTCTAAATACATGGACACACCTATACATACGTAAATACAGCCATCCCGCCATACATACACATGCACGCACACAGGGAGACGTACTGTCAGACAGACACACCCTTATATATAAATATATATATAAATATATGCATCCTTATATATAAATATATATATATATATATATATATAGTATTCTTTACTCTTAACTGTGAAACGATCGTACTAAATTAACTAAAGGCAAGTGTTCTTTTTTTACTCTTCTCTACTGTTTTTTGTTCTGTGTGTATTAAAAATATCGCTATCAATCTGGAGTAATAATTTGTAGTTTTGAAATCAGTAGTTCTTTGACTGCTATTTCTGAATTCTCAGTATGTTGGAGAAGCAGGTTACTGTCAATCCCTATATATTTATGATTATAAATGTTTTTTACCGAAAAGGTTTTTTTCATACTGAGCTACCCGGCAAAATTGTTAATTATTAATTTTATTACTAATTGACGATTCCCTGCCCTGCATATCTATATATATATATATATATATATATATATATATATATATATATATATATATATATATATATATATATATATATATATATATATATATACATATATACATACACACACACACACACATATACATATGTACGTGTATGTGTGTGTCTGCATCATGATACATAGAAGCGTACATACATAAATATTCGCACAACTGTATGTTAATAACTTGATGCTTCTGTGTCTTTATAATTGTCTATCTTTTCGAGTGGGTATGCGTGTAGGTTTCATGTGTGGGCGTAATATGTTTACCTACAATTGTGAATGGATGCGTATGCGCGAGTCTGCGTTTGTATGCATGTGCGTGAGCGTATGCGTATGCCTGTGTGTGTGTGTGTGTGTGTGTGTGTGTGTGTGTTTGTGTGTGTGCGTGTGCTTGTGTGGGTGTATGAAAGGCATGTAAGGAGGGGGAAGCAATTTGTTATTCATGGAATAGGATAAGTTGAATTATCTCCGAGAATTTACTTTTTATCTGAAGATCTACGCACACAAGCACTTACACACACTTACACACACATACATACGCACGCACACATATATATACACACACACACACACTCTAACAACATACACATACAGTAACACGGTGTGGTAGTGGTGGTTGCGATGGTGGCGATGGTGGGGATGGAGGTGATGTGACGATGGTGTTGGTAGCGAGAGAAGAAATGCTGGAAATTGCCATATAGGTAACACTAATCGTTGTGTTGGTCATGGTTATGATGTCGGCAGTCATTGTGGTGATGGAGGTGGTGATAGTGGTAGTGTTGATTGTTGTGTTGGTAGCAGTAGTAGTAGTGATGGTAAGAGTAGGAAATGTGCGGCGGTAGTGGAGGCAGAAATTTTGGTTGTGGTAAAAGACAATGGTATAGTGGTTGCGGCGGCTATGCAGTTGTGGTGATGACGGCGGGGATCCAGTTGTGGTGATGACGGCGATGGTAACGCTGGTGATTGTAGTAATGGCGGTAACGAGAGTGGTGTCTGTGGCGGTGGCATGCATTCCTTTGTTGATAGTGGTGATGATTGCAAAAGTGGTTATTATGGTGATGGTGGGTGAAGTAGTGATGGTGGGGGCGGTGATAATGGTGGCGTTAGTGTTGATGGTGGTGATGTTGGAGGTGGGGGGATGATATTGGAGATGCTGGAGGTAGGGGCGATGGTGGTTATATATACTGCGGGTGTTGGAAGTGGTGATGGCGGTGTAAACGGGGAGATGTTGGAAGTTATGGCGGTGACGGTGGAGATGCTAGTGGTTGTAATGATGGTGGTGACGGTAGTGATGGTAGAGGTATTTGAGTTAGTGGTGACGGTGGAGGTGGTAGCAATATTGTGATGATTATAATGTGGATGGTGTTAGTCCTCGTAGTGATTGTTGCGATGATGATGGTGTTAATGGTGGTGGTGATGGTGACGCTGTTGAAGGTGGCAGTGATAGTGTGATGTTTGTGTTGATGACAATGGTAGTGATTGTGATGATGGTGATGGTGAATAGTGGTGGTGGTGGTGGTAGTAGTGGTGGTGGTGGTGGTGGGGGAGTAGGCTTGTGGTGATTGCAGTGCTGATGTTGTGGTTGATGCTGGTGACTGACTGCGCTGGTGCTGAGGAGAAGATAATGAACTCGATCATCATTTTGACGATTCTGCTAGTTATTGAGAAGCATAGTAACGATGATGATGATGATGATGATGATGACGACGACGACGTCGACGATAATGATGATGACGATGACAACGCTGTTGTTTGGGGATGATAACGATGACGATGATGATGACGGCAACGACGACCTTGATGACGAAGATAATGATGATGATGATGATGATGATGATGATGATGATGACGATGTTGATGATGAGTACGAAGCTGAGGAGGCCAAGGATGGTGACGACGATGACGATTGTGAGGAGGACTCAGAAAGGAAATAATAATAATAATAATAATAATAATAATAATAATAATAATAATAATAATAATAATAATAATAATAAATAATAATAATAATAATATTATTATTATTATTATTATTATTATTATTATTATTATTATTATTATTATTATTATTATTATTATTATTATTATTATTATTGTTCAGTAGTTTTATTTTTATAACGTGCTTTCACTTCACTACCGAGCGCAGCTCTGTGCGCCTTGGGTATGTGCTGTGGTTTGCTGTGGTGCTCTTATGTTTACTGTATTGAAAGTGTTTTAAGTAGAATGTGTGCAATACCCAGTAGTTATTATTATTATTATTATTATTATTATTATTATTATTATTATTATTATTATTATTATTATTATTATTATTATCATTATTATTATTATTATATAAACAAGAATAATAATAAAAGACAAAAGGATTATCTGGTATTGCTACAATTGTTTCATCAAGAATGTTGATTATACGATAAGCATAATGCGATTACTTTGAGTGCATAATATGTTATGTAACAGCCATGTCATCAGGCTGTCAAATAAACAAATGAGCATAATAAGATGTGGATATAATAACATGCACGATTGTTAATTGTATCATTGTCCAGTGTACTTCCTATAAAGTGGTGTGGTGTGGTGTGGTTAATACGGTAATTTGTAGCATTACGGGCTATGGTTTACAAAATAGGATATATGTATGGTAAAACACAAGATGTAGTTTATATCATATGATCCTACGTACTTTTCAATATTTGGTTATTTGCATCGTCTGCATCCAACTAAAAGGCGGTGGTTCTAGCATGGCCGGCCAGTGTGTTTCGTTTGAATTTATATATATATATATATTGCGAGCAGAGGCGAACTACTACCATCTCTGACAGACGAGGTGTCCTCTACCGAAGAGAGGCAGAAATAGTCCGAAACCAGACTGGAACGCTGGTCCCGTCGCTTGACGGTTCTAGGGATTCGATTCCCCCTGCTCGCAATATATCGGATGCAGTTGTGCGTCGTTAACCAGCTAGAGGAGATGTCTTCTTGGGGTTAAAAAAAAATCACAGTAAATTCTGCTCGAAAGGAACAGCCATTTTAAAGTGGCTACGAACATTACTTGCGAGAACAACTGCTGCGATCATCACTTAGAGAAATTTTAGAACTAGCTTTTTAGCTTATATATATACAAAGATATATGTGTGTTCGTGTGTGTGTGTGTGTGTGTGTGTGTGTGTGTGTGTGTGTGTATGTGTGTGTGTGTGTGTGTGTGTGTGTGTGTGTGTGTGTGTGTGTGTGTGTGTGTGTTTATATCCAGTAATACATTAAAAAATTCAACATCAAACTGACGTGTGACTGTATATTTTTATTAGTGTACAAGTATCTTTCGTTTGTCTGATGAAAGCGAGTAAGGTGACACTGTCAATGTTTTGGTTGTAAAAGATTCATAAAGGTATCTATCTATCTATCTATCTATGACGAGTGTGTGTGCTTTCATGTGAGTGTGTGAATGTGAGTGCGAGGATTACGTATTCGTCGTCAATGGCGAGCATTTAGTAGATTCATTGAATGAGTTCCTTCTCGTGAAATTCACGTGTGAGTGCCTGAGTATTCCGTAGACATGTGAGTCCTTAATACAATTACAAAGTCAGAGCGAAAATACTAGACTATGCTGGCCTTTCAAATTACAGCCACTATCGAAAGAGATAGACAGACGGACAGACAGAGAGATGGCAAGATAGATAGATGAATAGATAGATAGATAGATAGATAGATAAATAGATAGATAAATAGAGATAGCGAGAGAGAGAGACGAGGTATAAAAAGAGGTGAATGAGAAGGAAAAGATGAAGGAGAAGAAGAAGAAGAAGAAGAAGAAGAAGAAGAAGAAGAAGAAGAAGAAGAAGAAGAAGAAACATCCCTCTCAATGGTAAATAAATACTCCATAAATATAGGCCCCAGAACGATGATAAGTAAAGTTAGCCTGAACGGAATTTGAACTCAGAGAGGAGAGAGTCGGAACGATTGCCAACTCATCATTTTAACAGCATATTCAGTCACTATTGTCGTGTCTTTTTTTACTACTACATATTAGATTTACATTTATCGTCATTACTCAGATATATATACATATATATATATATATATATATTACACCAATAACAATTATATATATTTGAATATATTTTTATGCTACCATTCATGGTAGTCACAAATTTGTTATATTTCTCTCTCTCTCTGTGTTTGTGTGTGTTTGTGTGTGTGTGTTTGTGTGTGTGTGTGTGTTTGTGTGTTGGCTTGTGCATCTACATACATCACTACATCTATTGTCACTGCTTCAATATATTCTATACTACTAACTCTTTTGTACACCAACAAATGTGAAAGATATTGCGTTGCTACGTAACAACGCATGGAAATATTTCTTCTGTAATCCATTTATTTTCTATAAATCCTAGCCTATGTTAAAATTATATAAAATATTAAATTGAAATGCGCCTCATACATAATATATATAATGCACAATCTATAATGTTCCATATATAATATACCATATATAATATGCAATTAATTTGTTATTTCGAAAATTTATTAATAAATAAATTAAACTTTCTACATGCAGAAGTTACCGAGATCTCGAAGGTAGGTTTTATGCAAGCTGTGCTGTGCAGTAAGCAGGCAAAAACAACACAACAAGCAATTTGAAAACAAAAAGGAAATCGAAATAACTATGACATCAGCTAATTTGTTGATCGTATGTTACACTGGAGAGATGCTGAAAAAGCACATGATGCGTTTAGAAGTTACATAACGTGTCTCTTAATTATGCTATGAAAGCTCATAGTAACGAGACGATTGAAATGATAATGGCATTTGTAATAAGATGTTGCAGCATCTTTAATGATATTATGTGAAAGAGGCAAACAAACAATAGAGCCTCGATTCGACATGGCCGCTCCTACGAGTAGAAATAGCTTACTGCAAAGAAAGACTCCCAGCTTTTATTTTTGTCGGTTCATTGTCCTTGTTATGCTCTCCATTTATTTATAATAATAACTTTACTGTTACGTTCTGAGTTCCAATTCTACCAAAATCTTTGTCTTTCTACCAATCTACCAGTCTTTGTCTTTCGTCTCGCTGTGCGAGTGGTGGACAATAAATTAAGGTACCATTCAAGTGCTGAGGTCGATACAAACAACCTATCCATCTTCCACAAAAAGTTTCATTCTCTGCTTAACAGATTACGGTGCGGTTCTGTTCTCTATATTTTGAAAGTTTATCTTGCAATGAGATTTTGATTTCGCATTTAAAACAGCTTTGGCTTTTTTTTTGTTTTGTCCTTACGTAAATAATTTTCTTCGGTGTGCTTAATTTCCAATTTGTATTGTATTGCTTCCATATATATGATTAAAAAAAAAATTCTTCACATTTGCTTATTACACTAACCTATTCCCCTCTACTTGCTTCTAGGTAGTTTTCTACTCCAACTGTTGTTATTTTGTTGTAGTTTACAATTTGTATCAGCCATTTGGGGTGGGTATAATCTATTTACATCAACTCTGCGCTGAAAGCTTTCGAACATTAAGTAGTTCCCCGGTGTTTTTGGTCTAGGCTCTTCAAGACATTTAACTTTAACTTCTTTCTGTTGAAACTGTAAAGGATACATAGGCTGGTTACTCCAGCATTTTAACAGCGGGTTGTCTTTCATGGAATCTTAAATTTTTTCCTTTAATTTTTGTGCGAAATCTTAGATTTATTTAATCCGAAGTATTATATTTTACTGGTTTTTGTTGAATTCTTTGAATTGCATCTTGGTATCTAATTTAATTTCCTCAATTTTTTAGTTAAATTTTCCTCTTCACATATACAATAACTTTAGCACATTTATCTAATTTTATACACTTTATTCATGTCTTGGCTAAGACGTTCACCGGGCTTCTATCCCTAGCATACCTGAGAAAATGCTGAATGACTTTTCGTTCTTTACTTTCTGAGTTCAAATGCCGCTACGGTAGTCTTTACTTCTCATCCTTTCAAGGTCGATGAAACAAGTATCTGTTTAACACTGCGATCGACATAATCAACTTACCCCCTCCTAAAACATATCAGGCCTTGTACCTATGGTAAAAAGGATTATTTATGCTTTGACACTAATTTGCTAACTATTTTAGTGACTAATGACCTTTGTAAATATTTCAAGTCATTCAAATAGGATATAAAATTTTACGAATGAGCCCTCGTCCCTCGTAAGATTTTTTCCGTATTAACTATAACCAGTTTTGGTTTCATTCTTTCGTTTATTAATGCAGACAAAAGTGGGCAGGAAGCCAGAAGTGTTAATGAGTTTTCGTACAAGATCTCTCTTCTTACAGGTATGTGTCTGCTTTCAATTACTTTCATTTTAATTACTGCTTTTAATTACTTTCATTGTTAACTTGTAGATATTTCCGTTTTGACTTCACATGTTTGATGCATTGCGGTTTCTCTGTTTATGTAGGGAGTCTTCAGTATTCAAAAGCCTGTGCTAAACTATCAAATGTTTCGGTAATCTGTCCAGTCCATGGTAAAGTGTTTCCCTGCTTTTTGCTGATAATACCTCGAAAAATGTGCGTTGCATGCTCGCTGTTGGTGCTGTTATTGTTATAGTTTAACTCCAGTTCAGCCTTTACTAAATAGACCTATAAACAAAAGAACGGCTGCATAGTTGCAATGACAATTGTTTTATAAGTTACCTAGGAATACTTCATCAATGTAGCTTTCCTTCTCAAGAATACTGGACGGTTTCCTTTCAGGGAAATTTGGCTGCATTTTATAGCTAATAAATTAACTGAGTAAATATACCTTTGTTACTGCACTGAAACTGATGTTGCACTTGTTGTCATTGTTAATATTGTTAAGTTTTATAACAGTCCTGACAAAACCATAACCAGCTGGTGTAATTTTTTTTGAGGTATACTATACCACTGATTATATTATCAAATGGTGAAGACGTGAGATCTAGTGATTATGGTTTTCGGTTCATAAAAATAAGATCGTGGATTCAATTCTACAACTGAGTGGGACGTGTTATGTCCTTGAGCAAGGTCCTTCGTTTTACGCTATTTCAGCTTGTTCAATTGTAAATAAATAACTTCAGCGGGGTGCTGGCGCAGCCCTCTTTAACTCCGGCTGTCATATCCTATGACAAGTGTTCAAGGAACCAAGAGAGTGTTTATGTCAGCTCGTATATAAACAGACACGTAAACCAATCGACTAAAGAATGACTCATTCTCCCAATCCATTCTCGATCTCACATGACATCTGTTTTTTTTTTACCAGACAATATGGAGATTTCTTGAAGATGAGATATTATTTCAGGGTAATTTGACTGGTATTTCTAGCAAATGAAACGGCGACATCGAAACTCCCTTGGCGGCTTGTTATGTTTTGAAGCCGATGTCATATTAACAGCTACAAGTCTCCAAGTTATTCCAATAATCCAATATCTCCGTATTAAATGTGTTCAGTTTTTTTCGCTTTTATTCTGAAAAGTTGTCAATGAATACAGAAGAACCACGCACAAAATTTCTGATATTGTTGCTTTTTCTGCTTGTAATATTGTTTTGACTGCTGTTCATGTCGTTGATGTTATTGTTTTTTGGTGCTGTGGTTATGAGTGGTAAGGCTATGCTAAAAAAGAAGTCATTGAGAAGCAAGCATATACACAAACACATATGTGTTTGTGTGCGTGTGAAAGAGAGAGAGAGAGAGGGATAGATAGAAATAGATAGGAGACTGTATGAGTGCATGTGTATGTGTGTGTGTGCATTTGTGTGCACGTGTGTGTCATTTAATGGTGTATGTGGAAGGACGTACAGCTGTAAATAATGGTTTGTAATGTATTTGGTTAAAAAACACATGGATAAAAATGTCCAATAGCTACTAGCAGAAGTGCTAGTTATATGCTTTTCTGGAAGAGTCAGGAAATAACATAACTCAGAATAAGTGGTGGCAAGATTCTATGGTATATTCTCCTGCTGTTCAACTGGAATCTATGTCGAAACTGATAAGCGATAGAATCACTTCTCGTGGAAGTCCACTTAAAAAGTGGAACATGTCATATTTATCAACGGTTATTGACCCACCGAGATTAATTGGGGCGAGTCGATATTCATTGATGAATGTGACATATTCCTCTGCAAAAGTTTTCATTTGGACCTTGAATCTACGCTTCTAGTCGTGTCATCGTCAAATATGTTATTTTTACTTGGCGAAGTCAATAACAGACAAAGATCAGACGACAGCTTAGTTTCATGTCATTGGTCATTGCAAGGCGGGATCTGGTAATAACACTGGTTTCTGCCTCCTTTCAACAAAATGCAAAGTAAACAGCCTTTTTATAACCAACAAGAATTTTTTTTTTCTAAAATGTGCAGAATATCTTGGTTGCATTCTCATTCCAAGTACTGGTAACTTCTGAACTACATAACCATGAAAAGGTGTTGTCACAACGATGTATGTATAAGTCTTACATACATTGTTGAATACGGTGCTGATCATAGCCTCATTATAAGTAAAGTTAAAATATAGATGCAGGAGATAGTTTTAGAGTAAACTATAATCGAGACGACTAAGAAGATTGGCAGGAAACTTAAATCACTAGCATTTCTAAACGCTTTATTATGAAGTTCTCCTTAAAAGACTAAATAAAATACCCTTCCGTCTTCATGATATAGTGAGCAGCCGGTCTTCTGTAGAAGTGACTCTATAAATTTCTCGTGCTTGAATACTTGGTCAGGTCCCTTGGTAAATGGATCTTGCAAGGGTTGATTTGATGAAAATAATTAAGAAGTAGGGGCTTCTTCAAGAGAACAATAAGCTAATTAAAGCTATCTGCCGTTGATGTTCTGCATTTAAGTAAAAGAATTGGCATGAATGAACAGTAATGCAAAAGAAAAAAAAATAGCTGACTTGAAAATATGGCTCGGGTGGCAAATGTGTACTGACGCAAACAATGCAAATAAATAAAGTTTTCATGAAGTCCATTTTAAGTCCATGCGCCTATTTCCTTCCTTCCCTCAGCAGAACGAAATGCAAATATCACAAGCAAAAACGTAACAGGTGAAAGAAGGGCTGACATTTTTAAGAATATTCTGAACTGATCACAGATACAAATGAAGAATCTGTTCATAACATGTTTCATCAACAGAACATTTTTCTATTATCTCTTACGTCTGTTTCAGTCGTGAGACTGCGGCCTTGCAGGAGCACCGTCTAGAATAATTTTTAGTCGGATAAGTTGAGACCAGTACTTAATATTTCTTTAATGCCTGGTACTTATTCTGTCGGTCGCTTTTGCCGGGCCGCCTTATTACGTGGACGTAGTCACACCAACACCGGTTGTCAAGTTTGTCCCCAATCATAGGGAACAAACACATACACAAAAACACGAAGACACACACAGACAGACTGACACACACACGGAGATACACACATACACATGACGAGATTCTTTCAGTCTCCACCTAACAAATTCATTCACAAGCATTTGGTTAGGCGGAGGATATAGTAGAAGACACTTGCTCAAGGTGGACACAGTTATACTGAACTCAGAACCATGTGGTTGAGAAGCAAACTTCTCACCACACAGCCACGTCTGAAATTCCTACTATTTTTTAGAAGCAGTGTAGTTATGAGGTCAGTGTCCTTTAAAAGATCTTCTGAAAGATGCAGAATGAATTACTGCTGATATATTATCGCCTGTAACGGTGAAGTGACCATTGAATATCTAACTAAGCTATTTCCTTCATGTAGTCAGGAAGTGCCATTCTCTAAGAATTTTCGTATGCTTGAAACATTCGCCTGTATGAGAACAAAGTTGTTACACAGTCATTTGACACTCAATAGAATTATTTATCCCTTGTCAGCTGCCGGAAAAATCTTGGCAAGAATATTGTTGACTCACCTCTTTCAACATTTTAACGCTAACAATCTACCGCTAGAAAGCCAACTCGGCTTTTGTTGTGAAAGAAGCCCTATTGATATCCGCTTTGCTATAAGACAGATCTCTGGAGATTTATATAGCAGAAACAGGCACCGCAGATGACCTCTATTGACCTCATGAAGGACTTGACAAAGTGTGTCGTGGTGGAAAGTGCAAACACCTTGATTCATATGGTTCTGCAAGGACCTAAACAAACATATAATACAAATAAACCAATATATATATATATATATATATATATATATATATATATATATATATATATATATATATATATATATATATATATATATATATATAAACTATAGATGAAAGACAGATATTCTCCGTATGGAATACACTCCGTAGTGCTCAAGTGATTTAAACTTGAGCAGGTAGAGGCGTGAATGTATGAACAAGGAACTTAAGCAAGTCAATATACAAAAAAATATTAGATACATTTAATGCAAAAATGCACATACGTATACATATAAAATGGTCGTACTTACACAGAATAGAAATGATATCAGGAATTAAAAAGGTTTCCTTTTTATATGTAAATATATGTAGAATTTTTTTTGTATATCGACTTGCCTGACTTGTTTGTCCTTACATTTACTGCTATACAGTGGCGTCTCGTGTATAGGAGCTGTGGATCTGCAGCACTCCCTATTTTCACTCGATATTATTGATAACATTCAATATAATGAGTTCTTCTTTCTTTAATTTATTCTTTATACTTCTACATCATATAATCCTTAAGCTTAATGACACTTAACCATCTTGTATAGAACTGTGCGCTTCACAGTTCCAGCGACGCGGTGTTTGGCTGTTGTGCGCATGCTCACATGTCCGCGATAGGAAGCCTAACGCTAGGGAGAGAGAAGGCTGTGTTTCACGCAGCGTGCTGTTGAAAGGTAGTGTTTAATCTTTTGACTCCGCGTGTGTTATGCTTAAAAACGTGTTTATATTCTTGAATGTGATAAAGTGTAGAATTAGATTATTATCCTGCTTCCAGTGTCGTGTTGCTGCCAGGAGTTGAAAAATAGGGTACATTTCCTCCCCTTATTTTGTGATTTAGGGGAGATTTTTGAAAAACACGTGGGAATTCGCGGTAGGGGTTCAGTGAACAAATTAAACACACTTACCCGGCAGGGTTAAAACGCGAACCGATCAAGTTTATGTATAAATTTTATTTTTATATGTTTGTTTTCTTTTAAATAATATTAAAACAACGGCTAAAAATTTTCTGAAGCAGCGAGACCACTAATTTTATATATCTGCCGCCACTGCTATATAAAGAGAGAGAAAGAGAGAGAGGGAAAGGGAGAGAAAGGGAGGGGGAGTTTGATAAGGTGGCGAGCTGGCAGAAACGTTGGCACGTCGGCAAAATGGTTAACGGCAATTCGTCAGTCTTTACGTTCTCTGTTCAAATTCTGACGAGGTCGACTTTACCTTTCGATGCAATAATCGATAAAATAAGTTCCAGTTGAGCACTGGGGTCGATGTGATCGCTTTATTCTCTCCACCGCGGAATATACTGGCCTTGTGCCAAAATTTGAAGTCTCTTGGCACTTTACTCATCCTGCTGCTTCTACTGAACATTAAATTAAAAATATGCATATACTTCTATGTAATTGTTTTGCAAGATTCTTGATGTGAAATGGTGTGTTGAAACAGATTTTGCTATGTTTCGGAATGGTCATTTTTTTGTTTTTCACTTAAACACACGCCCTATGTACTCGTCCTTCATGTTTCCCTTTTTGCATCACCAAAGCTATATATGTATACACACACACACACACACGTGCGCGCGTGCAAGGGTGGCAGAGAATTAACTTGGCTAAAACATGTGTTGCTTTTATATTTCTATGTGTATATATAATTGTATAAAAATGCCTCACATTTGCATATATTCATAGATCATATGTAATATTTTATTAAATACCTCGTCTCGAAACCAATCAGAAGAGAACTTTATAAAACGATAGCCCACAACCTTAACCACCCTAAAACAAAAATATATATGTGCATATATATATGCGTATATATATATGTATAGATCTATATCTATCGATATACATACATACGGTTTTTCTCAAATCGGTCATAATGTCTTACGTTTAAGATGATTCCCATGCTTTCCCTGATGAGAAGGTTACAATTTTAATATCAAAGATCCCTATGGATCACACAGGTTGTAATCCTTTGAAACATATGTAGGAATAAAGTATGCAATTATAACATGCGTTTTCTCCATTCCTTAAATTCTTAAATACATACATATATATATATATATATGTATATATATATATGCATAAATATGCGTACACACATATATAAATGCGTATATATTTAGAGACTCATATTCAAAGGTGTGTATATCTATCTATCTATCTATCTGTATATATACATGTGTGTGTCTCTGTGTGTGTGTGCGTGCATGGGTCTATTCTATTATGATTATAACATGTATTTTACATATTAGCAAGGAAAGGAATTAATAAAATGGATGCCTACAACAACAACTATAGATAAATCATCACCAGGTCATAAAACTGCATTTTATTTATTTATTTATTTATTCTAATTTCATTCTATTTATCAGTTTACGTCTGATTTTATTTCACTACAAAATATTTTCTCTCAGATAGCAATAAAAAGGATTTGTTTGATTGTACACTCTTCTTCTTTTCTTTAATTATTTTTCATAAATTGAAATCCTGTAAATGTAAAGAAAATAAAAGCAAATAAAAAAAAACAAATAAAAAAAATCAAACAAAACAATGATATATAGGATTATTGAAAAAAATTTTGTTAATAATTTTCAGATTGTTTTCATTGCTTTTGAACTAGAAGTCGACTCGGTTCTTCTATTTCGTTTATTTCTTCAATTTATAAATACAAAATAAAAGGTGAAAAATAAGAAAAACTAAAAAAAAAAAGATAAATTCTTGATGCATTTTCAAGAATATATTTAAGGAGGAGCTGAAGTTTCTTAGAGTTTTAATCTGAAAGTCATCAAGACGGTTATCAATAGGCTTGACAATCGCAAAAAAAAAAAATAATAAAAAAATAAAAAATAAATGAAAAAAATGAAAGGAATTTTTTTTATATTTCATCTCATCAATATGTATTTCCAGAGTGAAAGATAGTAATGAAGACTGACTAGATAAAAACCTTGGAAACAATCTCAGCAAGCAAAAAGAGAGTGATAGATAGATAGATAGATAGATAGATAGATAGATAGATAGATAGATAGATAGATAGATAGATAGACAAACAAGCAGACAGACAGACAGATAGATAGCTGGATAGATAAATAATCAGAAAGAGAGATGCAGAGAGGGGTGTTAGAGAGAGAGAGAGAGAAAGAGAGAGAGAGAGAGAGAGAGAGAGAGAGAGAGAGAGAGAGAGAGAGAGAGAGAGAGAGTTGTATTAGAGACAGATGCTGCATTTTCATCGAAATTTTCATCAAAAATTTTCATTAAAATTTTCATCCATATCTATATATATGTGTGTTTGTGTGTGTGTGTGTGTGTATACTACATACATGTATGTCTATTGCTTTAAATTTACAGAACGCTACCCGCTTACACGGAAGATGGAGCTTAATGTAAGTACAATTAACAGCCGCATGCAGAACGGTACTTTTGTCGCCGATCTAGCGCACCCATTTCCACTCTATATGTACGTACGTACGTATGTATGTATATCTCTCACTCTCTCTCTCTCTCTCTCTCTCTCTCTCTCTCTCTCTCTCGCTATATATATATATATATATATCTTTTATCGTTTATGGGTTTCAACCAGAGGATGATGCCATGCTGGTGCACTGCCTTTACTGCATCCGGGAATTGTTTCAGTATTGCTTCTAGTGAAGTAGCGAATTTGACATTGCCGCTCTTCGTTGTGCCTCCTGCCGCGATGTGGGTTCATCCGGAATTGCAGATAAAATGCTGTCAGACGTTTTTTGAAGACTTCCACATAACAAATACCTCCTTTGCTCTCTGTCTCCAAATAATGACTCTTTTTATAAATCGTTGCTAAAATGTTCAAGATAACAATTAATTTGATAAACGAGAACAATAAATCTTACAGTTTCCTGAATGGATATAAACTATATAATATACCTGGTAAAATCTCAATGAAAGATACAAATTGTTAAAATGATTATAATTTTGCGGACCATTTACCTCATCCAAAAACATTTGAAATCTTGTGCTTAATATTTTCGACAGTGTAGATGAAAATATTAAAAATTGTAATTCTGAAGACGAAGCTAATAGTCTGAAAAACTATAATCGTATTATCTTCAGGTATGTCTGATGACATAAATTTCTTAAATAGCCGATTAATAGACAGCTTTATTATATTATTATATTTGTTTATTAATCTCTCTCTGTCACACATACACACACACACTCTCTCTCTCTCTCTCTATCTCTCTCCCTCTCTCTCTCTCTCTCTCTCTCTCTCTCTCTCTCTCTCTCTTTATATATATATATATATATATATATATATATATATATATATATATATATATATATATATATATATATATCGATATATCTATCTATCTATCTATCTATCTATCTATCTATCTATCTATCTCTCTCTCTCTCTCTCTATATATATATATATATATATTAATATATATATATATATATTTGTTTTGCAATATCTCTCTCTCTCTCTCTCTCTCTCTCTCTCTATATATATATATATATATATATATATATATATACAATTACGGGTGCTACAAGTGGCACCACCATGCTAAATATAACAGCTAGAAGACGACTACAACCAAAGATTTTCACTGATACACATTAACTAAAATCGGGGGAAATGAGCAGAAATTCTACGCCCCCGTAGCAATAACGGAAAGAATCGTAAATTGAAAAAGCCAGACATACCCGTATCGCCACTACTTGAAACTTTGTGAAAATGTCACTTAGTTGTCCTCAACGAGTCCTACTGACCCAAGGGTCATAGAAACTGCCCATCTAAACAATGTGCCTCATGACCGTTTATAATGCCGCAGCAACTTAAAAAAGGTGATCGAAGTGAAAAATAAATTATAAAAATATACATAAAGGTATCATTATTTATTATAATATCTAGCAGTATAGCATGCTTAAATAACCATCAAGGTAATACCATAAGGTAAAAATTATTAATTAATAATTAAGGGTGCTACAAGTGACACCAGCACGCTAAAAATAGCAGCCAGTAGATAACTACGACAATAGATTTTTACTGATACACATTAATTAAAATCAGCGGAATGAGTAGAAATTTTTAGACCCCGTATCAATAACGAAAGGAATCGTAAATAATAACAAGTGGTATAGCCGAGGTTGACTTTGCCTTTCATCCTTTCGGGGTCGATAAATTAAGTACCAGTTGTGTATTGGGTCGATCTAATTGACTGGCCCACTCCCCCAAAATTTCGGGCCTTGTGCCTAGAGTAGAAAACATATTTATCCCATTATTTGGGTAATTATATTGATGTTTGTCTTTAGCTGTTGAACAACAGTGAAATACGCCCAAAGTTATTTCCTTGTGACTTGTTCCCATCTTAATTGCATCTAGTTATCTCGTCTATGCCCCATGCATTAAATACATTACCGTTAATTCAACATAGTACATATTTTTTCTACTTATTTCTTGTCAACTTTTTAATGCCCCTTTGATTGAATATGATAAAAATAACCCGACTACTATCTCCCTCTCTCGCCTTGTAGTTATCTGTCGTTAGCTATTTAATACACCCTACAAGACATAAATTAACAATTACTTAATTATCTCCCAGCTTCACCACATAATTATTTCTATATAGTTATCTAATATCCTTTACATTAAGTGTGTTAACGCTAAGTTTATCTGTGCCTCGTCACATAGTTATTTCTTAATTAACTGTTTGAATATTCATTACATTTAGATATGTTGGTCACTAATTTAACTATCTATCCATTTTAACACATAATTACTACTAGATAGTTATTTACTACTCTCTAAACTAAATATATTAATACTAACTTTATCTCTCCGTCTCGTCGCATAATTATTTCTAGTTAGCTACTTAAATATTCGTTACATAACATTAATTATGTTAAAATTAAATCAAGTATCTGTCTGCTTCGCCACTTCCTTGATTAACCCCATCTCTCTCTTTCTCTCTCACCACATATTTATAATTAACTAATTAGTAACTATTAACTATTCTGTGCACTTCACATTACACATGTTAACACTAACTTCACTACTTCACAACGTAGTTACTTCTAATTAATGGTACTCTCTGTAATAATTGTTAACAACAGGTTACATATTGGTTTCAAATTTTGCACAAGGCCAGCAATTTCAAGGAAGTGAGCAAGTCAATTACATCGACCCCAGTACTCAACTGGTACTTATTTTACCGAACACGAAAGGATGAAAGGCATAGTCGACCTCAGTGGAATTTGAACTCAGAACGGAAAGGAGGACAAAATACCGGTGCGGTAACGATTCAGCCAGCTCACCTACTTAAAAGAAAACGTTAGAAACGTTACCCCGCCGGGCAGAAACGCAACCCTGCCGGGCGAAATGCTTAGCAGTATTTCGTCTGTCTTTGCGTTCCGAGTTCAAATTCCGCCGAGGTCGACTTTGCCTTTCATCCTTTCAGGGTCGATAAATTAAGTACCAGTTACGCACTGGGGTCGATGTAATCGACTTAATCCCTTTGTCTGTCCTTGATTGTCCCCGCTATGTTTAGCCCCTTGTGGGCAATAAAGAAATGATAAAATTAAATATTACTCACAAGATATCGGTTACTGATATTCTTCGACGAATTGGATCAGAAAATATTGGTTTCAAATGTTGCCAGCTGGCCACCAAAGTGGACGAGAGAATATTAACACTGAGAAATATACTCCACATATTTACGTAACAACAATCTGTATTCTGTCACGAGGTTCAAAAAAGGGGTACCCTAAAAATAATGTAGGCACCAACTAGCAGGAGCACGTATACAATGAAGACCAATGAAGAGCATTGTTCTAAACGAACGGCGCAATGTTCAGTTGTAGTTAAGCTTCCTTGGTGTCATATTGACCAGGACAATACAGAAGAAAGCCAATGCTATAGAAGCAATCAATGAGATATTCAGAGATACCCACACGAAAGCACATAAGATACATCCTGTAATCAATACAGCCGTTTTCTTTGTAGATTTATATTCGCAAATATAAATGAAAGACTTCAAACGCAATTGTGACTCAGAGGTACAAATACTACAATACAACAGAGACGAGAAAACAGTCAAAACAAAAGCTTAAATAAAATATAAACAGTAGATAATATCATTAACTAACCAAAATAAATATAATAGACTAAAACAGAAGATTTCCAGGGAAATTTTGATGGTTTGCACGAGCCTATATTATATGCGTAATGTTCGCAAAGCACGCAAAAAATATTTTGCCGAAAGGAAGAGAAGTGTAATGTATTGGATATAAACCTTTTGACGAAGTGAGATGAAAGAATTCTGTACGAAAAAATTAGTTTTCTCCACTTCCTAACGGTTAAATATAATATTTTTCCACATTGCGAATATATATATATATATATATATATATATATATATATATATATATATATATATGTATGTATGTATGTATGTATGTATGTATGTATGTATGTATGTATATATGTATGCATATGTATATGTATATATACGCAATGACAATAGTTATGGCAGTGTTGTTAAGAGATGTAATGCCAGATAGCGATTATACGGCAAAAGTACAGCTGCTACGTGTATAGTTACAAGGAACTATTACTATCCTCCTCCTCCTCCTCCTCTTATTCTATCGTATCTTTTGCCGAACCGCTAAATTACGGGAACGTAAACACACCAATAGCGGTTGTCAAGCGGTGGTGGCGGACAAAAACAGACACAAAGATACATACACATAAATACACATACACACACACATATACACACACACGTACTGGAGGTCGATCTGTTCAACTACACACTTCAAAGGGTGCTTCATCACGGTCGTAGTCCAATCACTAAAACAAGTAAGAGATAAAGGACCTTTACTTCACCATCTTCAACATAATCTTCTCTTATAAGAAATATTGTACACTCCATACGAGCCAATTTACTCTCTTCATTGGTCACTATCCATACCAACGTTAGTAGTTTCATTAAA